>NW_008614417.1:11677-31879 GCF_000691845.1 Merops nubicus | reverse complement strand
TGTGTCCCTACATGTGTTTGGGCTTCCCAAGTCACAGATCTTTTGTTGGCTTCTTTAGAATATGACTTCATCATTAACTTGGTCTGTTTACCCCTCTGTCAGAAAGGCTGATGTTTCTCATTTTTCATCCTTTTTTTTCACTACCTCTGTCTTCCAGTAATAAAGTATTGGAGGGGCTTTAAGAGCTGATCCATCCAGAACTGTCCAGCTTGTGCCTTGGAGCTACTGAGTGTTTCAAGGGTGCCTCTCACGGTGGGGCAACATCATATACAAAGGTTTTTGTGCTCACCAGGGCTTCTAGGAAGTCTGGTCTCCTGGCTGTGGGTGCAAGTGAGCAAGACTGCTACACCAGCATCTCTGAGATGTTCAGACCCTCCTACTGTGGAGACACAGGGTCTGGTCAGCCTCTCCTGCCTATCAGTTCCTTCTGGACTTGCCCCACCTCTCAGCTCACTGAGATAAGTGGTACTTATCTCATTGATCTCAGCAGTGTGAAGACTGTGGTGTGTGGCTTGCTAGGTTGGCTAGTCCAGGCCAGTCTGTCTCTCTGTTCCAGTGTTATTCCTGGATCTGTTCTTAAAGTCCTTCACTTTGAACCATCCACAGTTAACCTCTCCTGGTGCATCACTGTCAACTTTCAGGAAGATTTTCCTTGTGTGTGCACTTTTCCACATCAGTTACCACTTCTCATGCTTTTGTTGTTATTCCCACTGGTGTGCAGAGTCATGGCACCACAGATGACAACTCTCTTCTCTGTCACGTCATTGTTACACAGTAGTCACATCTCAGTCACCTTGCCTTTATCAGGTGCAGAGGCTGATGGCATCAGGCTGTATATATCCTTACTGTGTAGCATTTTCTGGTCCCATTACCTTTCTTTGTCATGTTTTGATCAGGTAAGGACAGAAGAAGGAGAATAAAGCAGTTCAGAGAGATCAAAGTCTCTTTTGAAACCCACACAGAGAGTAACCACCATACTCCTAGGACAGGAGCAGAAAATAGCAGATTGTGTCATTTGGTGTGATGATGATTGCAATAAGGATGGGAAATAATAGTACACTTCCCTCATGGCTTTTGCAGCTTCAGGAGTAGATGAATGATAATTTTGGTTCCTTCTCCTTAGATTGGGGAGTGGATGACTAATGTCGTTGTGACTGGTGCCATCTAATTGGCTAAAGAATTTTCTGGTTCTCATGATTAGCATCACTTCCCATCATGTGCAAGACATTGGAGAGCAAAGTCCTCCTTTTGAACTGTCACAGTATGAAGGAGATGCAAAAGTACTGGGTTCCTGAAACAATTCCATGTATATGAAGGATGTATGAATCAGTATGCTGATCTTCCTGTGCAGCAAGTCATGATGACTGATCTATTTCTACAGTTGCTAATTATATTATGTTATGTTAAAAAATATTTGGTGTTGAAGTGACTTATATGCAAAGTTTCTGTGAAGTTGAAATTTAGGAAGGACCAGGAAGGTATAACTGAAATATTTTGCTTTGAGTCAGTTTGATCCATTTCAAAACAGCTTGTTGCCCTGGATTGCTGTCTGCTACTTAATGTTAAGCCTGAGCCATCTGCCTGAACTGCTGTGGTATTCTGGGGACAAGCAGGACTGTATCCTGATTATTTCTTACAGCAACCACAACCTCTGCATTACCTAACCAAGGGTGTGTTGCAGTCTCCCTTCTTAGCTACTGTAGTGCTGGATCATGGGAAAGAGCTTGGTCAGAGAGCCTTGCTGTGGATGGATGAGACAAACTGATGTTAAACTGGGTCAAACCAAAGTATTTTCCATTGGTTCAACTCATCGAAATGAAACGCTTCAAATCAGGAATACCAAACCACTTCATTTTTTCATCAGAAGTCTGGAAATAAATATTTGCTACTTGCTAATATCAGATTGTGAAGGTAAGGGTATGAGTTTCTCGGGTGTTGGTGACAGGAGATCCTCCCTGCCACATAAGAACAGATGTTCTTACACAGGTCTGTTGGGGAGAGGTAGAACTTTGATGATGAAGAAACAGGAGTCCATCACATTGCACTATACACCAGCCCAGTGAGAAGAGTGATTTACACTCAGTCTGAAAGTGGCCAATGCAAAAGTTACCTAGGTGAGTGAAAACTAAGATACACATAGAAGAAAAGCACTGGAAAGTTTAAAAGAACAAGACAGTAGCACCTTTGGAAGGTTAAGAGGGCAATGTCAATACAAACATGGGAAAAAACTGAAGGGACATGATGTTGTAGTGTAGAATCAAATTAAATACTTAATACTGTTAGAAATTTTCTGGGTAAGTCACAGGACTGGAGTATTCATACAACTCATTGGAAGGACAGGCAGACTTGGAGAAATGGAGAAGGGTTATCCATGCTTGTTCTGAAGCTGTCATGAGTGACAGACTTGTCTGGGTGAAGTTAGAGAGAAAGAACAGAGCCTGTTTGACAGGTGGAAGTAGTTTAAACCATCTCCCTAGAAGGAATGGAAAGATGTCTTTGAGTGATCCGTGGAAGCACTTAGTAGCCAAGCCTGCATGGCAATGGACACTTTATCTGGGTATTGCTTGGAAAGGCAATATGGCAAAAAAACTCAGTGTATCATGGGATATGTTGAGACAACTCTGTTTCATAAGATAGAAGGGAGTTATTTTAGCCAAGCTGTACTAAGGAGGACTTGCCTGTGCATAGAATCATAGGATGGTTTGGGTTGGAAGCGACCTTTAAAGGTCACCTAGTCCAACACCCCTGCAGTGAGCTGAGGCATCTTTTACTAAAGCAGGTTGCTCAGAGCCACGTCCAACCTCACCTGGAATGGTTCCAGGCATGGGGCATCAAACACCACTCTGGGCAACCTGGGTCAGTGTTTCACCACCCACATTGTAAAAAATTTCTTCCTAATATCTAGTCTAAATCTACCCTCTTTTAGTTTAAAACCATTAACCCTTGTCCTATTGCTACAGACACTGCTAAAAAGTCTTATTCTTATAAGTCTTATTCTCATCTTTCTTATAAGACTCCCTGAAGTATTCTAAAGAAGGGAATGTTTATGAAGCTGAAAATAAAAATCCACTTAAGAAAGAGGTTTGGATTCCTGAACAGATAGTGGAACAGGCTATCAGAGAGTGTACAGACCTGGACTGTAAAATGATTGAAAAATATAATTGCAAAGAGTCATTAATATTAAACCAATGTGATTTCACAGTTTATAGGGGAACTAGCTAAGGAAAAAAGAACATGCAGTAGATATCATACAGATACTCTTTTGATCTTGACATATCTCTTCATCTTGGCTTTCAAGACCATCCTTCATTATGTTCTCTGACTAGGTTACCAGTCAAAATCTGAGTGATAGGACTGGGTAATCTGACTCAAGGTTACCTGGTTGGACAAATATCTCCTAATGGAGATGATAAGGTCAAGAGAGAAGACTCGGGCATTAGGAAGAATATTCTAATTGTACAAGTGGTAAAATCACCACACAGATTGCTCAGGGAGAATGCAAAATCTTCTTGTCTGAATGTTTGCAAGAACAAGAGAACAAATATTTTTCAGAGATGGTCTAAATTATTTATTCTGCCTTAGGGAAATGGAAGAGATGACATAATCCCTTCAGTTCACCTCTAGGCATGATTTTTGAAGCTTTATTAAGTGGGCACTTTGGGAACTTTTAAGATCTCTGCTCCTCAGGTGGAGTCAGGACAAGAATAAACATTTCAGTATGGAACTCTTCCTCAGGGCAGGTGTACATGTATGGTTTTTGGGTTCTACTGAAAAGAATTATTCTTTATCTGCTCTGCAGAACTTTAGAGAAGGATACCCAGCTTTCCAGATTGAATACTGCACGTCAGACCAGCATAAGCATTTCTGGAGGCTGCAACAGATAATCTGAAAATGTTTTTGCATGAACCTGGTTTTATTAAAGGGTTATGCTCCAATGATGAGGAACAGAGGAAGGACATGTGATGGAAATGTGCAGCATAAACAGCTCAGATTGCCCCTAGCGATTGCATGGTTTTAACATGGTAACAGATCATGAACTATATTTGTGAAGATCGTTCAGCAGTTTTAAAAAACAAAAATATTTAAGAAAACCATGTCCTGCTGGAGACATCTGGCAAACAGATAAAGAGCCAAAGTTCATTAATAGATGAGACATTATTCTGTGCCCTTCCTTGAGATACCCCCACAAAACTCTTGCTGTCTTCAGCAGGTGGTGTGGTTAGTCTGAAGGAGAGCATGGTCTCCTGGCCTGGCTCTGGTCTGACTTTGATCTCACACCAATTTGTTGGGTATTTTAGGCAAGCAGAGAGGAAAGACTGCTTTAACTGAGAAGGTGCTTTAGCATTTCTCTTTCTCCCTTTTCATCCCATCCCTCTCATTGCTTCTTCTGCTCCCCTTCTGGCCAGGGACTTGCTGTCCCTTTTTCTGGGTGGTGACCACATGTCCAATCTCTGCAAAGCCCTGGCTTGCCATAAAACTTCTTGCCTTTAATTGGCACCCCTGCTTTCTTCTAGACTACAGTGCCCTTGTTACAGGGATGGCTGTTGCTTGTGAAGCAGGGAGTGATTTGGAAATGGTAAAACTGCAATCGTTCTATGTACTTTTATACTGAATTACAGACATACTGATTTAATTTACTGCATGGATTTGCAACCAGCAGTTCAGCAGCTGCTTCATGAGCCATCCTTGTAGGAGAGGAACCTCAGAGTTCGATGCTGAGAAATGGGAATCAGTCTAGTCATCCCAAGAGAAATCATCCCCATTTGTGAGTCAAAGCCTGCAGTCTCTTGCCTGAGATGAAGGGAATCTCCCAAGGGTGGCTAATCTTGCATGATCTCATCACTTGAGATCAAACATCATGATATCGGGTCAATAGATATTTCTAAAAGTACATGTGAACCACATTCAAATTCACATTTAGCTCTAGCCAAAACACAACCCGAATCACGATCCAAATAACCTCCTCCTCAGCCCACCTTCACTGCCGTTCTGTTTCAGTGGCAGATGCAGCACAGAAAAGATGCCTGAATGCTTAATTCAGAAATTTACTGTTTAAGGCATTACTTGTATGAACACCAGCGTAACACATAGAATACCAATGCCCTAAATTTAGTAGTTTTGTCTGAGTCATTTTCACAATGTGGGAGGGCTGTGAAGACACTCCACAGAGTGGAGAAACTTGATGGTGATGTCTGTCCAATGAGATTATTTTTTTAAAAAGTCAGAATACAACAGAACTATAGATCTGTTTGTGAGTAAAAACCAATTTTGTTGCAGATTTCAATAAAGGGAAGGAGTGGTGTTGCTCTCCACCCACTTCAAAAGCTGAAGTCAGGTTTGACTGATAGGTATCTCTGATACTGAAATAGGTACTAAACTTTTCATGACAGCAACACACAGACACAGGTAAACACTCAGGTTCTGTAATTTGGAGGGACGTGATGTGTAATCCTCAGATTTGTCTGTGCAATTACATCTTATTTTCAGATCTTCTAGCAATAGCAGCTGATTTGTTACAATCCCACACATTACCAACCAGCAGCCAAGAGCTATTCCTGGGCTTATTCACTGAGGAATGAAGTGTTGTCCCACTGGAGACTGAGTGACTTTTGCCACAGAAGTCATTCAGTAGGGCTAGGAATACACACATGGTTTTTGAAATAGGTGTGGGCACGAGTAGCTAGGTGTGGATGTGAAGGAGGCATTTAGACTTGGTGTTTCAAACTGGTAACGCCTTCCTTCCTGCCAGTTTGGATTTTATTCTTACTCCATTAGCCTTTCTGCTTGTATGTGGCTGATTTCAAGTTGATATGAATGAACGTAGCAATTCCATTTTGGAGATTTTTCCTGGGATCCTGTGGAATAAAACTGCCCCGCTCCTCAGATGAAAGCCTAACTTCACTGCCTGAATTGAGTGAGAACTGATCATGGTTTTATGCTGAATAAAAGTTTGTCCTAGCTCAATCCCTGCACTCTGGGTTTGGAGTGGACTCTTCATCATTCAGGGGTGAAGCGAGTTTTCGTGTCCTGTGTGCTGTCTGATACCAGCCCTGGCAGATTTAAAATGTGCTAGGACTTGATCCTCTGGCCCTGAATCTCATGAGTCGTACCACTGAGATCAGGGCTCTGCTCACACAAACTGGAGCATCAGTTGGAACGTGTTCAATGCCAATGAGATGAACTCCATTCCTAGAGTAACTCCAGTAAAATCAAAAGCTTGTTAATAGAAAAAGTAGTTATCTGTTACCATAAACAGAGCAAAACGCCAAAAAAAAATCCTGCTCTGCTATTTGTTCCATGCAGGCATTTTTCTGCCAGGAAAGACCAGTCTTATAAACATGAAATTATATCCATGGTAACATGCAAGCCGTGTTTAACTTTGCAGCATGTTAAAAGGTACATTAATTTTATTATTTTATTTTATTTTACTGCTGAGAATAGCAATTATGACTTTTAAGTCAGCTATTTTAACTCTGCCTGGGAGTTATTGACTGGTGAGGGTAAGGGCCAAAGGCACAGCTCCTTACTCAGAACACTTCTTGTTGCTAGACATACCCAGAAGTTATTATTTCTTCTGTACTGCTTGTGTTTCCTCTACCCAGATTCCTTTAAACAGAAAGATATGACAGGTTGTGATGTTGGACTACAGTGAAGCCCTACCTGTGCTATTCTACATGAGTGAGCAGTGCTGGGGCTCTGCAGCTGTCATGCATGTGCTCTTTTTGGGTGAAGACTGGATTCAGGGCACTTGCTTTGTGATATGGCACCTGGGATTGTAAGCACTCTGCTCAGGTGCTGTTCAGTGACTCCTGCATCGTGCTAGAAAGCAGACATTGCTTACAGAGTGGGAGAGCAGCTGGAGTAGGGAGTAGACTGAATTAGTGTCTGAGCTGGAAAACGGGTTGGGAAAAGTAACTGAAAGATCCCAACTTGGAGCGAAAGCTGAAGCTGAAAACTGCAGATGGTTTTCTTGTCTGTACGATAATGTCAAACCCAAAAAAGGGTGTTTTCACACGCTGTTGTCTGTTTAGCACAAAGTGAAAATTATGTACTGGAAAATGAAGCCCTGTGTCTGGAGAAAACAGCTATAACTGTGCCTATACAATATCATATAGGGCTCTGTGGAAGTTGGGCTTGACTGCTTTTGCAGAAGCCTGAAGCCTTTAGCTCTCCTTGCCATGGCATGGAGGGAGGGAAAAAGAGCAATGGGAAGTGCCCTTGGTAGTTTTTATCCACTAGCACCTGCATGATAATTGAGGGAATTGTGCAAGGAATGACTTCAAAAAACCATAAATTTAATCTCTAGGGGCAGCAGAACAGCCTCTGCTGGATGTGAGGGAAGTGCCAGAGGTCACAATGGCTACAGCTGGATTCTGCAAATTATGGTGGAAAAGAAAAACAGCATGTTCTGGTAGCGACTGCCATGTGTGTTTTGAAGCAAAGGGGCTCATGCATACAGTAGCCTTGGCATCAGTCTCTGAGAAAACAGCAGCGTCTTAGAATCATAGAATCATTTAGGTTGGAAAAGACCTTTAAGATAGTAAACACAGTAGTTTTTTGCATGCCACTTCAGTAAGAGCTGTCTTTTCCACCATTAAAATACTTATCTTGAGAGCCTAGGAGCCAGAAGTACCTCCTTTTGAGAAGAAAATGAACTTTGTTTATGGGAAGTTTCTTGAAGGGACTTTAGCGATCATTCTGTAATGAACTTTGGATTCTACCTTGGGGGGTGGTGTCCCTCATGGGATATGCATAGCTCAATCTGTAAAAGGGTCAATGCAAGGTGTATTTGCTCTATTGGGCCTGTGGGTGCTTTGGCCTTTGCCCTGGATCTTAGATCTAGTCATGCAACTCTTCTCCTTTTGCAGGGTGATAGTATCTTGAGACCTGTCTGCTGGCTTCTTCCTGCTTTCACGCTGAGGAGGTGTGTGGGAGAAGGTGGCCAGACGTGTCAGGAGTGCAGCGACCTTTTGCTGGTGGAGGTGGTGTATACTGGCAACACACTCCAGCACTGGGTGCCTCTATTTCACCAGAGCCTTGCCTCCTGCTGATTAAACTTGTGGGGGCAGAGGGAAAGAAACAATACTTGCAGAAGTCTAGGTTAGGGGCTGTTGTGTGTGAAATAGCTGTGCTGGTGGACACCCAGAGTGAGTGTCCAGTGTTAGCTGTGGGTTTTACCCCTTCACATTCTAGTGTACATAGCCATGTCTGCAAAAGTCAGCTGTGTGCATGTAGCTGGGATGTCTTCTGCTGTTTTCATTTCTGCTATGAGAAATCTCCTTAAGAAGGTCCTTGAGCACTGAGTAGGAGAACTGTGCCACCCATATGGACACACTGGGAATTAGAGACCTCGTTAACTCAATGACTTTCCCATAAGCTTAGCACACTTCAGGGAAGACCTACAGCACTTGAATCCTGGCCTCAGACCGAATGTCTCTGTTAGGTATCTGTCAGGGGAATTTCATAGGATTTTCCTCATTCCACCATTAAGTGCCCACTGGTGGGTTGTTCTCTTGAAGAGACAACAGGACCCACTGAAAGGCTATTTTTCCATGAGGTTAACTTCAGCTTACTGCTGACAGCTATGGTGGGTGGCTATTGAACCAAGAGTGTCAAAGTCAACATCTAAAATGACCTTTAGGCTGTTTACTCAAAGCAGTAACAGACTCGCCCCCGACTTCCTGATAGGGGCCATCACTTATCAAGAAATAAGAAGAGCAAGTGGCTAGATATGGAAATCATTGTGGGAGTGAGCTTAATTGAAAATATACAGCACCGTACAGAAGTTATAATAATACACCAGTAACCTTTACCTCTTCTGTGGAATATGTATGCAAAACCAAGCCAGATGAATTACCAGGAATTGGGAAGAGAGAGAGAGAGAGAGAGAGAGAGAGAGAGAGAGAAAGAAAGAAAGAAAGAAAGAAAGAATTCCAATTCAAATAGGAAACCTTTTCATGGGCAGACAGATGTGTAGAATTTACTCCGTAAGGCTGTGCCACAAACCTCATGATCCTTTTTTTTCTAGCTATGCAATAAAGTGTCAGAAATCAGTGACTTTCATCTCACTTAAGTGTAACTTTAGAAAAGGAGTCTAAAGTAAACTAAGGAATTAAGTAGACTAACAATTCAGTGAGGTTTTAACTTAGTAGCTAGATATGCAGAAAACTCAGTAAGGAGTAGGAGCCAATGAGCCTTGTTTCCATTCTAATTCAGAAAGCTAAACTAGGTTCTTACATAAAAAAAAGTTTCAACATAATGATAAAACATACTTTACTACATGCTTTAAATGTGTTTTTAAAAGTGTTTGCAATTTTAATGGATTTACCCCAATAAGCTGTACTGTAGTGTTTCACCACCTCAAAATAAGTTTATGTTTGCATAACGTTTACCTAGTTTTGTTCAAGAGGTCGCTTTTCTTTTAATTAATTTTTCTGTCCATTTGAGTCAGAATAGCAGCACCATCTAATCCCACTTTTGTATTTGCTAGAAAATGTCTAGACTGGCTAGCATGAAGGTATTCATCCTGGAAGGTTTTAGTAAGATCCTTCTCCACTTGGTGTCTACGTCACGTAAGTACTGAAACTGAAACTTTCAGATGCGATACAACACCTAGTAATAAACTGTTTGAACTTTTTTTTTTGGTAAAGGAAAAGAAACACCATATTTTGGCAGCGTTTCCTCTCAAACCTCACAGACTTGCTGATCTGCCATGTCGATCTGTACTGTGGTTGCAAAGTATCAAAACAGAACTAGGGATTTTTATATCCACTCTTCCCACCCAGCACTCCCAGCTCCTTCCCCCTTCCCTGTCTGTCGGGTAGCTTCTGAAGGCGTTGGAGGAGACAGGAAGGGAAGGGATACAGAGCTGACCACTGGACAGACAAACGGGCACTTAGTGCCAAAAATTGAGCCTCATTTCTTTAGGGAAGTAGCCTGAAAATGGTAATTCAAATGGATTTGGAATATTTTATTTCTTGTGGGAAACTACAGTTTCATTGAGGGGAGAAAAAAAGCAACGTAGAAGCAACTCGTTTCCACGTCAGATTCAGGAGCTTGAAAGTGCTCAGGGCAAATGACCATTTTTCTTCCTTAAATTCAGGGCTTTTTTAATGTGAATGATAGTTTTCTGTTGTGGTACATCATGGGAACATCTGGCAACGATGCATGTTGGACATGGAGCCCGTGTTATCAAATTTTGGAAATTTCTTTACAATTTTCTATTCAAAGCAGGCACAGGGAGTGAAAAAGGTCATTTTGATAAAAATCCAAATTTTAACTAAAATCATATCTCTTCAGCACTCTGTCCCAAAATCTGTTATGTTCACAGTGTTGTTGCAGAACAGCCTTGCCATCTGTCAGAAGCATTTTTAGGTAACAAGTTGTTCAACCTAACTGTACCCTACTTTTGCCACGCCAGTTGCACGTGTCTTTGAAGTTCCTTGGCATAGATAAGCTTGAGGCTCCCCAGTGACTGCAGGAATCCCCAGATGCTGAGGGGGAACCCTTGGAGCCAAGGAACAGAAATATCCTGAGAACATGGGTGTTCCTGAAGGACTGTCCCTCTCCTGAGTAGAGATTTCTTTACCTACTGCTAGAGAAAGCAAGTGTGTTCCAGCACGGAGGTAGCACTGTGTCAGAGAGTAGCATGTCTATCTCTCCCTTTAAAATGGATCCTTTTTTGCATATTGTGTGTTCTGGTAGGAGGTGGGAGGTCACACTCCAACTCTTCCTAACACGATCCAAATTCATATTATCCACCCCCGGTTACTGCCTAAAACATATGAGAAGTCCTCAGCTAAAGGATTCATCTCTTCCAGCCATGCGTCCTAATCACGGGGCTGAAGATTCAGCACCTTTAGATCAAAGCCTAAACTTATGTTGCATGATTTCTGTAGGATAAGAGGGGAGTCCCCTCTCCAAAATCCGTTGGTCAAAGCACCTTCTGAGGAGATGAAAGACAAGGGTTTCAACTGATAAATAAGTATCTTCTGCTTCCTTTCAAGAGCACGCTAATGACTAGACTGTGATATAAGAAGCAGATGGTGTTGCCACTATCAAATCAAGTTACTCAGCCCTGGGTTTTAGAAGAAAGTGGCCACAGCCAAGTTGGAGAGCCCAGCCCGTGCTGGGTCAGTGTGCTTGTAGCTGTGCTGCCTCTAGTCTGGGAGACAGCAAGGCTTTCTGGGTCCAGGTTTCAGTCTGGATGAGAGTCCCATGAAGTCTCTGAGGCTGGGGGATAGCCTGGGCAGGCAGTGGGGGATATGGTCCCAAGTGGGACGTGGTTAGAGGGCAGGGGTATCACAGGCTCTGGGTGAGGGGAGAGAAGCCTTTTCTAGCCATAGTTCTGGACTTGATATTCTCCAAATGCTGAGATGTAAATGTAACATGTCACTGTGAGAGCTGTTGAATATTTTGTCATGAGACCACTAATGAATTTGATAGCCACCACATTCACCAGCTGGTGGAACAGATTTACCCATCTTTTCTGAATTTTGGTTTAAGTGAATGGGACTTCACTTGCGGTTAAAGGTTTGGGTTTTTTTTCAAATGCACTTAAGTATCATGCTGGACTGGAACTTTTAGCAGTGTTATTTTGTCTCCTCAAGTCTCCTTCAAGATAAGGTTTTCTTGTATTCTGAAATGATGTGGCAGAAGGCAAAAAATAATCTTGTGACTCATTAGGAAATAAACAGAGGCATAATTGCCATCTGTGTTTCAGTCCGTTTAATCTTTTCTCTCTCCAGTCATGGAAAAAAGTTCACAAAAAAAGTTGAGGTCTGGTTTGGTGATATTTTTGAGAGAAGCTAGTTTAAAAAAATTACAGAAGAGAAAGGAAAAAACCCACCCAATACTGGCTCTATACATTATCTTAGACAAAATGGATTAAATTTCTGACACCCTACTCATCAAATTCTGACCTTGATTTGACCCCATTGGCTTTTTACTGTTTGATGTTCTCCAACGATTTGGTGCCACTTTTCCTTAGTAGTGCAGTTAATTTTGAGTGTTAGATAGAGATCAATAGTCATAGCTTGAAATTGGCACCTTCGGAGGAAAAATATGTTGTGTGGCAGTAACATAGATTTGATAGTACTTCAGTTAAGAAAATGGTGTACTCTTTCATTATTGTTTTCAATGACAGTATCCAGAGTGTTATTTCATTCTCCTACCAAGCTTCTGACATTCTCTTGTAATATCTTATCTATCAAAGAGTTTTCATTCTTCTCCTTTCACGCTTGGCTTCTGGAGTGGAACTTTATTTAAAGGTCCCTGAAATTAGAAAGAATGACCATGGCTCTTCTGTTATCAAGCTGGTCAGTAAGAAATAAACCCCCTTACTTTTAGACTTGAGTTTGGCCTCCTGTTTGCCCACATTGAAATCTCATTTAATGTGCTGGCTGTACAATGGAAGCTTAGCTATCAGGAGGAAGTAAGTGGCCTGCTAGATAAGGTCTAATCTTCTCACAGGTAGCTGGGTTTTGCATACTGGCATTAAAAGGGAGTATGGGAATGTCCTCCCTACTGTTGTCCATATGAAAGTGTCCCGTGCCTTGCTTTCAGCCCACTGCTGCAGTGAGAGGTGGGCTTCCATTTGCAGGGGATGGTTGTTCCTATGCTACTGCTTGGAGTAGCTGCCTCTGGAGTACTGGTCTGGGGCTAAGGCAGCCTTTAGGGCACAGGACTTACCAGGACTCTGCTTCTTTCTGTGGGGTCCCACCCCAGAACACCTGGTGCTGTGGAGGAGGTGTGATGAAGCTCTTCTTTAGACTTACAGCAATGCAGGTGCTGAACAGTTGGGGGAATTTTCAGTGTGCCACTAAAATCTGGCCTCCAGTGCAAGTGTGCCTTTCCTCCTGTGTAACTTTGGATAGCCAGATTTGGCAGGTGGTTGGAGATACCTTTTTGACCAAATTAAATGAAATTATGTAAGTGAAAGTAGGGAAGAAAATGCAGATAGGTCCAGGAGAGGAGAGGCTAGGGAGAGAGATGTCATGACATTCTCAGGCACAGGGAAGTGTCGGCCATGGCTTGTGCCTTCTTTGCACCAAGGAATCCAGCCCTTGCCACAGAGGAGTAAGGAACCAGTCTGCTGCTCATGGAGCTATTTGAGTAGTTTTCACATATTTCCTAAGAAAAACACGAGCACCTCTGTTCCACCAACTACTTGAAAAACATTTCCCTGACTTCCCCCAAAAAGCAGATTTTTTCAAAGATGAAGTAATTTGTTTGTCAGGTGCTTTCTGAAGAGCTTTTTAAATGTCAAGTGCTAACAATTTCAGATCAGCAAAGTTTTTATTTACTCTTTTGATTTGGAACCAATAACAAAAATCACCTGGATGTGTTTTTGGTTAGTGGTGATGATAGAAAGGGAAGGGTGGAGCTGTGTGGAGAGTTCTCTCCCATGCATTACTTAACCATGGGAATTACTATGGTGTAATCTGGACAATTGTTGCTTTTATACCACCAGCCTTGCTGCCTGGGAGCAGAAATAATCTTCCTCTCTGCTGGGAAACAATCTGTTCAGATGTAGTGATGGGATATTCAGACTCCTAATTCAGGGGAAATCTCACCAACAGGAAACCTCATCAAAGTGATCACTGTTCGTCATGGCACATGCAGCTACTCTTTCTATGTGATTCACTTAGGCTAGATTTAAATGGCAGGTGAGAGGAGAGTTGTCTGCTACATAAAGTGATGCTCTGTAGGACCTGGTGCTGACGGTGGCCATGGGCAGGCAGGAGTGGCTAGTGCTGTAGGCTCACTGACTCAGTCGAGGCTGTTGGCAGCCAACAGTAATTGTTTCACTGTTATCTTTAACACCTCAGTGTGTTACTGCCATTATTCCCATTGTTTGAGTTTGTGATTATGGAAAACAAATGCACTTAGTAGAAAAGAGCACAAGCATAGTAATTTGATACAACTTACTAATAGGTGCTTGCCAAGGAATCCAAGAAGATTTCAAGACTGGTCCTTTTAGGAGTGTTGGTTCATTACAAGAGCTGGAAATGAAGGAAGGGTGTTATCAAGTGAGTCCTTTCTAGAGGTGCAGCTCTTTCTTATCCCATTCCCCAGAAAGGAATATCAGTTTCTGCTTTTCACCCTCCATGGCCTCTTCAGGCTGTTTAGTTGAAAACTAAGTGCTCAAGCCAGAAATAATTTTCACACCTTGGAAGCCAAGATGCCCAGTTTAAAACCATATCAATTCTTATTGACTCTGTTCTCCAAGCCATGATAACTAATCTCATTGAGGAAGAGAGTGCACAATATGCAAAGCAGTGGCTCAGATGGTATGCAGGATCTTTGGAGTGGTGTAAATAACTGCCAGTCCAAGAAATTCAACAGAGCACTTGCCATTTGCAGTCACTGGAGATCTGCCCCATGCTACTAGCAGTGAAATCTCTTTGGAGCAAAAGAAAACACAGAGAGACTTCCAAAAGGCAAGATTGTCTAACTTTGTTAAGAAACCTGTGCGTGCCATTATCAGCTTCTCCCAGCCAGCAACCAGAAGTTACAGAGTCTGCATGCAAATACAGACTGCAGGGAAGATGGGAGGGCAACCAGCTCCTGTTTCCAAAGGATTCCTGCATCTTTGAGTAGGCAGCTCAGCAGAGATGGCTCTGGCAGGTGCACCATCATGCTTTTCATGAAGAAGTGAGGACTTCTGTAAGAGGGACAGACCTCTGAAAGTGGTAATATTTTTCTTTCTGCTTTCTTTACTATTCAATCTCTGGAGAGCATGTGCAGATAAAGTGGGGAAGAAGTATTTCTCTGCAACTTTCTAGCTGTTTAGGATAAAGAATGCTGAGAAGGGATGTTGTAGATACCCATGACTCATGTTCTTTACCTGACAGCACCTCTGAGGCCTGCAGATATGAAAGGGAGCTTGTACTAAGGAGCTTCATGCTTTCATTCTCTGACTCAGGTCTGGAAATGTTTTCCATACTGCTTTCCTGACATTTATGCCTCCTGAAGGCAATTGCATTTAGCATACTTTTCAATAGGCCTGTGTTCTTCCAGTCACCAGCCCTGTCCTGCTGTCAGGAAGGCCTGGACCTATCAAAGCCATGTTCTCCTGAAGTGTGATCTGAGTTTAATCTGCAGCTGTCTGGAGAGGTTTTCCCTGATAGGAACACGGGGAATGTACTGAGATATCAACTTCTCACATGTGGGGCTGGGATTTCTATGTCATCTTATACAGGGAAGCCCACAGGTGTATGTGTACTCCAAGGGAAGGATTGAAAACTTAAGGTCATTTCAAGGGTGTGTTTTTGTGGTGGACTCCAGCTGTAATCAATGAGCTCATGGTAAATCAAAAATTCCTGTCCTAGAGACAAAGCCTCAGTGGTGCTGAGTAGCATCAATTCCTGTTAGCTTCAGTGGCAGCTGCAGGGACTGAGTGTCCTGGTTGTATCTGCAAGACTTTGCAGATACACCTCCTGCAAGTGGTGGCCAAACTGTAATTCCTTACTCTGCAGCCAGTTCCTACCTGGCAGATGCAACTGCATTTGGATGCCTGCTGTTCTTCTTCACTGGGGTTCGTTACCAGGGGAATAAAGTTACTACACTGCTTTAAACCCAGTTTAACAACAGCAGCAAAGATTTAGTTTTAAACCTGAAGCAAGGCTCAGGTCTTGCCTCCCAACAGCCATTAAGTGTGTTTTGAAAAGCAGAGCCACTGTAGCTGCTTGTGCTCCTCGTTTACACTTTTCCTGACTGATAGTTTTCAGTGCCCATGTACATTACTCGTGAGTTATTCTAGAGCAGCTCCAAAGCTGCACCAGGGAGTTTTCCCAGTTTATGGCACCACCTCTAGAGAATTAACAACCTGCTTGATTGTACATTTAGGGGATGCCATTGCCTGCTGAAGCAACACATACACTTACAGGTAAGGCATGCTTAAAAATGTCTTGCTTGGTCAGGACTGGAGCCCTTGACGTGCTCTACATACTGCAGTTCACCAGGAAGGCTTTGGGTCAGCAAGAGCAAACTCCAGACCACTGAAGGAGTGAATGAAAGAGAGTAATCACCAGAAGACTTTGCAGATGAGATTTGATTGCCTTGCTGAATCTGGGGATTCTTCAGGGGTGGGATCTGCGAGAAATCCCTGGCATACTGCTAGTTACATAAAATTGCTATTAATAGTGAATTATTTTTAGAAGGGAAGCTAACATATTGTAAAAGTGTCAAATGATAATGATATGGTGGCTGGTATATGTAATGTGCATTTGCAGCCTGGATTGTTAGGCACTTCTAGGTTTGCTAGAAATTTCAGGTACACCCTTACTGCAGCTTTTCATGTAAGCAAAATACCCAACAATACTTAAGTAAATGAATAGGAACATGAATTGGAAATTCAAAAGAAATGTATTATTTGCTTTATTACTAGGGACTACACATGTGAGAGCCAGATGTAAAAATGCTGCTTCCAGCTAACTCCATCCCCTGCAAACTGCCTTCTGTGAGTGCCTTTCCTCCCTGCTGCCCATCTCCCACGAGCCTTCTGAGCTCTGCCTGGCTGGTGAGTGACTGCTTAACCTCTCACCTTTACAGACCTTCACCTCAAAGTGCCCAGTCCCTCTTTAGCTCAGGTCAAACCTCCAAGCCTATCCAAATCTCTAGCAGTATTTCCCTGCTGTATACCCATTTTGGTGTGGCACGGTTGCATTCTTTGCATCACTGTACAGAAAGGGGTATTTGTGGATCTGGAGAAGACCATTTTTGTGAACACACCACTGGTATACGGGGCATGAGTGAGAAGAGTTTGTTGAGTGTGAGCAGTATGCTGGGAAGCTCCATGTGTGATATTTTGGCTGAGCTGTTTTGATGCAGGGCTGAGTTTGTCTGTGTCGTGGTGATAGCTGTTTTGAAGACTCTCATGCTGTAACACCCTGGAGCTGATGGTAGCAATGGGATAAAAGAATGGATTGGGAGAAGCGGAGGAAATACTGGACTTTAGTGCCTCTAGGAATAATACAATGTCTGTTCAGCAGTATTCTCAGCACTTTGCTAAGCTTTTATCAGGATGTTAAAAATCTTGACCATCTTGAAGACAGTGGGAAGCTGTCTTTGCCTCTCTTGGGTCAGGACCTTTCCCTTAAGTCTATGCCTGCCGTATGTGGCAAACCACCTGAAACCCCATGGCATCTAACCTAGGAAAGCAGAGAGGAGCAAGCATCAGAGCTGTACTTTCTACACAAAATGGAGTGTCTCCAGGTGGTGCTCAGGGGAGGATGTTGTACCTAGCCACCCTCAATTGTCTCTTGCTGAGGGCCTCCTGAGCAAAGAGGTGCCAAGAACCAACAGGAAACTTAGCTGCTTGAAAACAGGACTCAGTTGGCAAGGGACTCGTGGCAGGCCAGAGGCAGAGCTGGGAAAGAACCCTGTTGGCCTGACCACCTCTGATTGTGTAGCAGTCCACACGTGCAAGAAATTTAGATAGTATCACAAGTAAGTGAAGTTACATTATGTTTTATGCATCCCAGAAGAAAACAACTTCTGCTCCAAAATCCTTGTGAATAAATAAACCAGAAAAAAACCCTCTCAATTACCCAGAAGTCTTGCTTATAGTATGTAGTGGTGCATGGACAATCTCCAAAGTTAAGTGACAAATATTTGGAGCTGGAGTACATGAAATGATGCCATACCTCACTTCTGAGCAATGCAAGCCTGGACCAATTTGACCACAGGCTCCTCTCCTCTGGTGCCTTAATTCTGAGTAGATAGATTATAACTATTCCTACTTGTGTATGGGTTTTTCCTCTTTTGACCTCATAAAACTTTGAAAAGAGGATACTGCTTCAGCTCAGCCATAGGCTGGGAATTTCTATACCGAGTTGTAGCCTAAGAGCGGTGACAACAGCCCAACTTGTAAATCTCTCTAAGATCTTAAAATGGTGCCACTGATCTCCAAGTGATAGCCTCTTTGATATGATTACTGAAACTTTCTGGAAGTAGTACAAACCAGGAGGGAGCAATTAATCCTTGGAGTAACCCCATTTACTCTAGCAGTTTGGCCCTGAGGGAGTAGGAGCACTTGATGTCTGACAGCAGCCCCAAATGTCAGTATTTCTCCCCTTGTTCATTTGCCTGCTTGCTGTGGTAGATTTCATGCCGTTATAAGCTGTTTATGTACAGCCTGATCAAAGTACTTAATGACAGGGTTAATTTCTGTATATAATGAGAAAGTCAAGACAGGAGACAGGTACTGTGTAATCGAATTTTTCATTTTGGAATTTGTTTCTCTTCATGTAGGGCTTAGCTTTGATTTTTATTACCATTAACGTCTGCATTTACTGTTCTTTCCAGTCTCTCAGATGAGCTAAACCTACTGTGGAAATAATGGAGGCACTGAATTGTTCCATCAGCTTCCATGAAGTATGATGATCAAGTAAAAAGAGTCTGTAACTTCTGTGCAACAAGACCTCAAAATGGAGTGTGGTTTGGGGTACAGTTCTTAATAAAGTTACACTGCTCAAATAGTCTGATGAGACATCTAATCCTCTTTTTACAACTCAGTGGGTATGTGCACAGGCACGGATGCTTAGGTATGTGTGTACATAGCCAGAGAAAAAGACAAAGATTGTGTTAAAGTCTTATAGTTTATGAAGTGTGTGTCTTCAGCAAGACTTTGCAGACATAAATGAATCCCCACAGCATCCCTTGGAAAGAGCTGATGGTGAAAAAGAGGTTAACGTTCCTCATTTCTTAAAAGATGGAAATGAGACATGGAGCCTTAGATCTGCATTTGCCCTGCTTATTTTGCTTTTCATTTTTAGATGCACTGAGCACTGTCAATATTTCTGGACATTCAGAAATCTAGAGGTAGAGAAGAAATAGAGGCCTCAGAAAATATGACTCTAGCTGAAGTAGCCAGCCTCAGGAATCAAGCTGGAAGTAGAGGTGAAGTTAAACCTGGACATATCCAGCTTAGCCTGCATCCACTCTGTTTCTCTATAAATTTTAGGAAAACAGAGATGTAAAGGTTCACGTGATGCTAAATTCTGTGTACCACTGTTAGCCAATTCTTACAGCTTGGGTGGAAATCTTTCTTTGTGAGGAAAGTGTGCACCTCTGTTAGCACCACTGTGCAAGCTGCAGTTTGCAAATGCGGTGGGAGGCTTTGCTCATGCTAATTTGGGTTCAGTCATGCACCTTCTTTTCCCCTTTTACATGCAAATAGCAGTTGTGTCAGTCTTTGGGATGCCTCCTTTAACAGAAGAGATTCCAGTTCATACCTTCAACCAGTGCATTTGTGCGTGGGCAGAGTTATAGAGCAGTGGTACAGTTGCTGCCAAGGAAAGAACTGTGATGGAAGCTGGAACAAGTTTTTGAAATAGAGAAGTTCTGAAAGAAGACACTGAATTCTTCTGGTGTGTTTTCTTTTATTAAAAAAAAAAAAAAGGGGAAGGGGGGGAAGGAGAACAGCAGAGGAATACACAAAATGGTAATCCATGATCCTGCCTTCATGAAAAGGGATCTCCTTATTGCCAGAGAGATCCATTTCTTTCTTTTGAATGGCAGGGTTTGGGCAGCAGCCCCGGGTCTGAAATGGGTCAGCCACCAGCCTTCGCAGCTGGGACGGTTGTGTCTACCTGAATCCAGCCACTCTGTTATTCTTCCTTTTCTGAAAGGCCATCCTTGCTCTTCTGTCACAGAAGTCAATGCAAAATGAAATCAGACAAAGTCATTTCCATGGCATCACTTTGAATGCCACTGAACTTGCTGAAAAAGCTAGGCAGCAGTGCCACGTGGGCCACGCAATGTAAGTGTTGTGGAACGAGGACCTGTTTATAAGGGTGTTTGATTTAGGGTGCAAGGATTTCCAGGCATTTGGAGTGCAAAGTCGTCTAGGAAAGTAATCTCAAAGAAATATGGTGTCCTTGTGAAGGTCTCACTTGAGTCCGTAGGCGGCTTGCCACAAGGGTTTTCAGAAGGTGACAGCTCACCTTTCAGAGAGCCCTGGCTAGGGCTTGGCTGTTCTGCCCCGGAAAGACCACCTTGATATCCTCATCACAGCAGGACTCCGTGTACACCTGCTTCTTGGTGTGTCCCTGAACACCCTGGAGGCTGTGCCATAATCACTGAAATAACTGCTTCAGCTCTTCTTGAATATATCCCCTCTGTGTGTGTGCAAGTGACAGGGAGCTAAGGGGGAGAAACGTGTGCATTCTTTAATTGTACTGATGGAGTGAAAATAAT
>NW_008614417.1:0-11646 GCF_000691845.1 Merops nubicus | reverse complement strand
TAGGGAAATATAAAGATTATCTAGTTATTTCCTGTCAAAGAGAGACTCCTCAGGAACAGGGATACTGCAGAAATCCACTGCCATTACTAGGGCTAGGATTTCATCCTATTCTGTCACAACGTATTACCCACTTAATTTAGTGTTGCCAAATTGTTTCCTGGGGAAACGAGGCTGAGACCTGTAGCTTTTCCATTGACTTCAGATTTGGCAGTGGCTCTTGGTATTGATTCTGAAGGTATCTTAGGATTTCAGCTGTAGAAATTAGTGGCAAACCCCACAATGAAATAATCTAGTTATTTCCTGTCCAAGAGAGGCTCCTCAGGAACAGGGATATTGCAGAAATATTTTCAAATGGGAATATAGCCTGTTGCAAAGGAGCATCTTGAGATATTGACCCCACAAAGTAATACATGCATATAATAAAGTTATTTCCTGTCTATTCATGTTTTACTTCCCTGTAACAATGTGGGTGAATCTGGTTATGCTCTTCACTGCCAAAATGATAATTTATCCAAAGCAATTTGTGGTCTGGCCTAAATCTTGCAAAAATGTCTTATCTTTAAAACCTTTGAGAGGGGGAGATATTTGCACCTGACATGTCTTCAGGTAACTTAGATCAGGTTATTGATCTGCCCTGTATATGTTGCTTTCCAGTGGGAGGATGAGATGGAGAGGCCAATCCATTACTGCAGCCATCTACCACTGGAAAGCAATAGTGCTAATGATACAGGTTTTCAATAGCTGATTTATATTATCCTGCAGTCAATAAAAACTCCTGATTTTGTCACTGTATTGTTTAAAGCAATGCTCCCAAATGCTGGCAGGCCCCAAATCTTACCCTTTGTAATACAGATGCTGTGTTACAAGGAGGTGGAAACTTAACAAAACCCCACCAGTTCTCCAGAGTATGGTCTGGACGAGCTCTTTGCTTGCTGAGCAGTGGGTCCTGTGGGCCCCATGCTGGTATGAGACTTGTGCAGTGCTACCCAGGGGGGAAGGATGAAGGAGTTACAGTCCTTTCTCTGGGCACATTTGCTGCCCAGACTAATTTGGTGGTGATTAACGAGAAATATGGGTTGGTGGCTATAAATGAGAGACAGTAACTCGCTCCCCTCTTCTTCCTTCTAGTGATGCAAGCCCTTTTAGCACCACAGAGGTTGTGTCTGAGCATGAGAGTGGTCACACCAGAGTGGACTATCATGGCAGGTCAGCCCAGCTAGGCTGGGGGGCTTGCCTTGGGATGTGCTGGTGGTTCCCAACAACACGTGCACAAGGGAAACTGCGTGCAGGCCAGCTGTGCACTTTGAGAGGGGAGTGCAGATGCAGGGTGGAGGCTCACATGTGTTCAGATGGGCTGACCTGCAGGGACCAGGAATGTCTTTTTGGACTTGTGCACACCCTGTTTTCACGCAAACATTTCATGCAGATTTGTAACATGCAATAGCTGGCAAGCATCTTTTACACAGTCACAGTCTAGTAACTGAAGGATCCACTAATTAAGAAGCCCCTCATTAGGCTTTTAAATGATAAACTGTAATAGCTCTAGTGCAGCTGTTGTAAACTATAGAGTAAATTATACCCAGTTGAAAGAAGCTTTAATTACGTATTTATATAACAGAGTTTAAGGACTTTGAAAGATAAAAAAAATTTTACTATCTGCAATTAAAAACAAAACAAAACAAAACATCTTATTAAAAAAACCCCAAAACATCTTATTAAAAAAACCAAAACAATAACTGAAGGATCCACTAATTAAGAAGCCCCTCATTAGGCTTTTAAATGATAAACTGTAATAGCTCTAGTGCAGCTGTTGTAAACTATAGAGTAAATTATACCCAGTTGAAAGAAGCTTTAATTACGTATTTATATAACAGAGTTTAAGGACTTTCAAAGATAAAAAAAATTTTACTATCTGCAATTAAAAGCAAAACAAAACATCTTATTAAAAAAAAACCCAAAACATCTTATTAAAAAACCCAAAACAAAACATCTTATTAAAAACAAAACAAAACAAAAAATCTTATTTTGGGGGAGTTGTTTCTGTTAGTTTTCATAATGGATAAAGAAGTATTGTCAGCCCAGAGTTTGTGTCACCTGCTCTCAATTTCCTAACTTTTATAGGTGCACGTACAGCCTTAATGACACTTTGGCAAACTTTCTGTGGTTTCATTTTTGCAGAAATCCTAGCATAAAGACCCTTTATCAGCCAGCTTCCCTGTACACATGACTTTGTGGAGTCAACAGGAGCTCAAAAGCTGATGGTGTTTGGCCCTTGGACACCATGTTCAGGCCAAATCTAGCCTGCGCATTGTTGAGGTAGTTTTGGCAGCCGTTCACCATGCTGTGCTTACCAAGCAAAGTTCTGGAAGTATCTGGGACTATTCAGCTGTTTGGAGATTGCACTCTTGGCTTCCTTGTAACAGGGCTCAGTCCTGCTCCACTGAAACTGAGGAGACTTTAGCTCTTGCCCACATCTGGGGTTGGACCAGACTCCAGTCTGCCTACCCTTTAGCCATCAGCCCTGCTCCTCTCCCCATGGCTCTGCCCAACAGCGCAGAACTCTTGGTAACCTCACCAGTTCTGTCTCCAAACTCCCATCTGCCCTCAGCCTCCCTCTCTCCCCCTTTGCTGCCCTTCCCTGCAAGCTCCAATCGCAGCTAACACTGCTGCACTGCAGTGAAGAAATGCCTCTTTAGAGAGGAAAGGAAAGATGTCTCTGATGTGCCATCCGTTGCCTGCTGGCTTTGCTCATCTGTTGCCAGTTATTTTCCTTTCTTAGATTACTGCTCCTCAGGAGAAGGACTGTTCTTTTTGTGCCTGTGTGCTGCCACCACAGAGAAGACACAGACGTTAGGCTGTGACGTGCAGAGAGCTCAGTTCCTTTAGCTGCTCTTAGGGCCTGGCCTTAGCTGTAGGACTGAGCAGCCCACGACAGCCAAACGAGGTAGCACTTCTTGTGTATTCCAGCCACATCCAAGTATTTTTATCTGGAAATGTCACAGCAAGGGAAATAAGCAATACAGTTCTCATAGTTAATTTTTATGGCTGATTAATTAGCCCAAAGAGTATTAAATTGTGCTAATGTAGTTTGCCTCTTCAATGCTGTTTTTTGACTTCAATGGAACTAAATACATGCTTAAAGTTAACTACATGCCTAAGTGCTGTGGTGAATCGGGGCCTAGGGCATTAATTAGAACTTGGCTCAGATTTACTTTCAAGGCTTTCCCCTCTCTGTTTTTGTTTTTTTTTTTAACTCTTCAGCACTCAGCAGTTTAATTGGTATGCAGATGTTCCCCTTTATTGCTGGCAAAGGCGTCTGTCACTGTTCTGAGGGTACTCAGACATCAAGGCTGGTACAGTGGGCAGGAAGAAACCCCCCCTGAAGTCTTTCAAGCTTTGTGGGAAATAATGATGTATGAGACAGGGATTCCTTTGGAACCTGAAGGGGACATGACAGACAGAATAATATGGGAGGAAAACATTGTCTTCACAATTGAGACTGATGGTCTCATCTTGTCTCCCTGTTATTGTTACCAACCAAGACTGAGATGAGCTTTCTTATGAAGAACTTCATTTCATGGCAGGTTCTATATGTTGGACACACTGCGCTCAGTGGTAGCTTTCCATCCAAGGTACAGATATTGACAGCTTCTGAGGAACCCTTTGGGGGGGTGTTTTAGCTTAAAACCTAAAATTCCTTCCAGCATTGAGATGCATTTTGTCAGGAATGACAGTTGCAATTTGATAATCTTTTACCACTTTGCCTGCCTATCTCAAACAGCTAGCTGAAGGGAAGAAACCCAGAGTTGTTGGGCATAGGAGTGTCAACTTTATGAATCAGCTTTTCTTGCACTTTATTAATTTCACTTTCCAGTGGTTAGTACATGTTTGCCAGAGACGATTGATTTGCACGGATCTGAGTAGGATGGAGCAAAGCTGGAACTAAAGGAGGAGTGCAAGTTGACAGCAATGCAATAGCTCTAATTGACAGACACCAAAGGCACTGTTCAAAGCAACTTTTCTTGTGCTGTTTGGGTTAAAAATGGCCTTCAATTTGTTTTCCAATTGCCATGTTCAAAAAGAAGTGTTTTTGTGTTTATTCATTTCAAATGGATTAGCTGGAATACCAAGTGCTTATTTTCTATACTTCAGCTTACATGGTTCAAAATGCTGTTGTGCAAGGTACAGGAAGATGGGTGTTTCTTAAATCTTCCAGAGTAAGAACTGTCTTTCAGGGGACACTTTGCATGTATGAGATTTGTGTCAGTACTTTTTGTCACCCACAGTTTCATCAGAAATGCTTCTCAGCTAATGGGAGGCAGAAGAACTAATACACATGCTGCTGCACATTGTAGGTGCAAAAATGCAAGCAGAAATTACACCCAGCATGGAAAGGGCTAGGAAAATGTACCTTCCTGGCTGTGAGCAGGGCAGGTTAGGAAACATCATCTCCCTTTCACTATTGGCTGTTACTCTTCACATTTCTGGAGAACTTGGATCTTGCTGTTAATCTTACAAAAATAGATGCTGTGGTGGAGCCTCAGGCATGAATAAAATTGGATGTTAATCTTAAAGCAGATTTTTTACAGCTATGCACTCAGAGCCAGTGAATCCAAATGATTTTGGAAATGCTACATTTGTTACTTATTTAGATCAAAATACCGTGGGGAAAGAGGTCAGTGGCACAGGTTTATATTTCAACATTTGGGGCTCCTTAAAGTTGAGCAGATAAGCACAGCAAACATTCAACATCTCTGGCTTGACACAAATAATAGGCAAAGCTGAAAAAAGCCAGCTGACAAGAGGAGTGGGTGTTGGTGGGTGACTTGCTGCAGTTTTAGAGCTGTTAAGTGTAGGTTTTTTAGCATTTTCATTATTTAAAAGTGGAGTGGTAGTTTCTTCACTCCCTCTGAAAAGTTACTAATTTACTCTGAAATACAGGGTAAGCCACAATGATTTAACAGATTTGTAATGTGCTTCAGAGTGATTTCAAGTAACAGACGCCCTCCTTCTCTCCAAGCCTCCCACTGTCTCAGCTCTGCTCTCACTCCTTTCCCTGTGTACATCTGCACCAAAATGCAAAGCAGTGGCTGCACCACGTGTGGCTTTCATCTGTCTAGCTCCAGCGTCAACAGGTTGGTTGGCTTTGACCACTGGTTCTTCTGCAGGTTTGTCTCATTCCCAGTGTTCAGGAAGAGAGGCTGTTGGCTACGTCTGGACGTTGGAATGGCATCCTAGAGCGTGGAGTGGTTCAGAAGCTTCTGCTCTGCAGGTACCTCTGCAAGTGGACAGGGCTTCCTTAGAGTAGACCTGATGTGCAGAGGCTGCCCTTTGCCTAGTGCGTGGAAAGTGCTTGAGGACCATGATTACGGTCCCCAGGATGCTCCTGGAATACAGGCAATATGAAGTAATCTGCAGTCCTATGTCTCTGATTCAGAGAGGGCAGCTGAGTTGTGTTCCCGAGGGGCTGTCCAACAAGATGGGCAGCCTGAGGGGATGGGAGGTGGTGAGGGGGTTTTCTCTGGTTGTCAAGCTGATCTCACGCCCCAGCTGACTCATGCCTACATATTCCTGTGCTGAATAACCACACCTATTGGAGGATACTTAAGCTGGAGGCCTTTGCATGGATGATATTTAAATTTGATGGAGCCTTGCTGAGAAGGAGCTGGTCTTGCATTTACTCAGAGAGGTCTCTGGTGGCTTGTGGTAAGGAATTGGGACCTGGAGCTGAAGCAACAACTTCCAGGCCCAAACCATGGAATTCACACAACTGCCAAGGCCTGTCTGTTTGCATTCCCAGCTGAAGGTCTGTGTCACCACACATCTGCTGCTTTACTGCCTGCTCTTGTCATTGTTGTTTGAGGGAAGAAGCCATTTTGTGCAATATGATAATGTCATCTAGCTAAGTTTAATTTTATTAGCTGCTGCTGATTTGCTACTATTCAGTACATCCATGGGCTTTTTTGGTATTAGTAACCAAGGGTGCAAATACTTGAATGAAAAGCTAGATGGGAATGCTAAAGTTCTGGAGTACTCCAGGGTTTCTTTTGACCTTCTTAATTTCTCCGTTCTAGGCAGCCTGGAGAACATTTGTCCATTCATAACAGAAACTATTCAAGATGCACAGGCCTGGAAGGCCACCAAAAGTTTATATTGCTCTTCTGGTGTGACTGGTATAGATCATGTCTTCTGGCAAACTTTAAAGAAGAAAGCTTTTTGTTACAAGGAGAGATGTTAAGTTTGTGCACCCAGATTCTGTTTAGAAGACTATTTTGTTGTGAAACCTTTCTTCTGGAGGCTTGAGCCAATTGCTTTTGATCTGGGAGCTTACAGTGTGAGTAAGCTTGGCCATGTTAGGCCAGAGAGATGTCACCTTCAGGGATTTGCACATATAACTTTCCTTGACTTGAACTGGGGAAGGGCCAGAGTTTATTCGCTTTCACTGAGAAAAATGAATGCTGTTCTACAGAAGCTATAATTTCCTTTCTCCTTCCCAAGAAGATGATGACTAAAGAAGGCCTGAAATGAGTATAGATATTCTTATATTTACTTGAAATGAATGTAGCTCATAAGTCTTATTTTAGCACCAATCTGGAACACTACTGTGAACAGATTTACAATGTCTGCATCTTCCTTACCTTGGCATTCTGGCATTTATGCTCATTCTTGCACCAATACTTGGGAGTTTAATGATGCCAAATATCCGAAAGGAGAGTAGTAAAAGGTAGACGCTTTCATGTACAAACCTATTCCTTTTGTGTGCTTCATAATCTTCTTTTAGTTCTTAAATATGGCTTTATTCTTCTGATACTGAGGGGCTTGGCACTGATTTTTGTTCCGGTATGTGTGTCATCAGCAGAGTTACTAGCTGTGTTCCAGTTGCATGGTTCTTTGTTGCTGGATTGAAAAGATCTAATAACTTCAACCGTGTGTTTTTAGACTAGACACTTAGAGAAATCCCTTACTGTGTTTATAGAAAACCAGATCTAATCTGGAAGTCATTGAGAGAAACTAATAAAGAACTTCCTTCATGTGATTTTTGGAGTTACTCCGTGAAAATGAATTGCATGTTTTCAGGTATTGGACATAATGGCACTTGAAAGTATAAAGACCGTTAAGTGTAGATGATAATGAAACTGTTACTGGTATTTATAGGTGGTTGATAATGTCATTATGTTAAAGTGACATGAAATCTCTCTTTGATTTCATGGACAGTGCCTTCCTGTATAGAGTTTACTGTAATGACATGATCCTTGGTATACACTGATGATACGTTTAGAGTATACAAAGTTTGTTACTACTCCAATTGCCCTGAAATGCCTTATGAAAAGTATATTTATTATAGAATACATACAATTGCTATCTGCCTAATGTTGTCTCTATTACTGTGAGATAAGCTAAGAAAACACCTTTGGAAAAAAAAACATATGCCAAGCAGAGATGGTTGGGGTTTTAGTTTTGTTTTGTCAGACTTCCTGGAAACATTCATCAGTAGTTGGAGATGGAGTCTATCAACTAGATTTCTTTCACCCAAGATTCTTCAAGCATAAAGTCATGTGCCAGGAGTATGATATTAACATTTCTTTTAATAAGAGTAGCTTTGGAATAAGCACCTTGTTTGGTGGTTTGCCTTCCTTGTCATTTATCACTGTGTAACAGCTTTGTAGAACTGCAGTAACTGGAAGGAGGGAAGGAAAATACTGGGGAGTGTTTCTGTAATTGGAGCAGGACTTGGCAGAGTTCTCCTTTCTGGAAAGGAAATGCTGATTTTGGTTCTTCACTTTGCCATTCCCTTTTTGTGTGGTTGTGTACTGGAATAAAAGAATAAAGGTGAGCACTAGGTGAGCTGTGAAGTCCCCTTGGAGCAGCCACAAAGATATCGCATTTCCAGAAATGTTAAATATTTAGGTAAACTATCTAGGTAAAATCTGAACAGAAATTTGATTACTGTCTGCTAAAATGGTGACCCTTTCCTTCTAAACAGGTTGATTCTCTTTTTGCTGAGACCCCTGCACCTTCACCTAGATTCCTCCCTGGGCAGCTTCAGTGAATGGATCTGACCACCGAGGGAATCTGGCCCACTGAATTCCTTTTCTTTCTGTGCAGCTGAATGAAAAGCATGTGTCTTTTGAAGAACAGTGACTGAAAGAAATATTGATGACTGCCAGGGCATCTACAGAAAAGGATAAGAAAATTACTCTACTACTCTACTACAACAACAAAGGGGCTTTGTTAACTCTTTCTTGTAGGTTGTATATATTAATAGTAACAACTAAAGTTTTGTATTTTTTCAGAGAAACACACAAGGCTTTGAATTGTATTGTTTTAATTGCAGCTAACTGAATGAATTAAGTGGAAAATAGCACACAGTACTGCGATTGTCTAACTCGCTCTATGTGAGGCTTTGGGAACAGTTTGTTATTATAAAAGAACAGCTCTAGCAAGAAATTAGCCAACATATAATTGCTAGGCTGAGGGGCAGCCTGGGGAGTGCTGATATTTATTTATAAATTATTAAATAAAAGCACATAATATGTGGATCATCTCTCACTGCCTCCGCACTTCGTACATTACTCATCTTCCTAAATTTCATGTTCTCCAGGACATTGCTTCTTATAACCAGTGCAGGCATCAAAACCACCCACATCCACGAAAGGAGATGCCTGTGCATTTGTTACAGTGGCAGTTTTGGTTATGGGACTCATTTAAGAACATAACCCTTCAGTTCAAGGAAAGGACTCTTGACCAGGCATTTAAAGGTTGTTTAATGTGCCTAAAATGAGCACCTGGGACTCGGTTCAGGTAGCTTAAGCTCTTGTCAGTGTTTCCTACTGAGTTCTGGAGTTTTACAGCCAGCCAATAACCTAAATGGAAGGACTTAAGAGCAATTTGGTCATTAAATTTAGCAAGGTTCTCAAAAAACATCGGTTATATAATTCCCATCACCTCTGTTGAGAAGGAGGTAACTTCTGATTGCCCCGTATGGTTCTCTCTGCACGCTCAGTGCCTTACTATTTTAGGAAACACAGACTCTTTGCAAGACACAGACAGGAGTTAGATGGTGGTTGGACTCACCAAAAAGGTGGAACAGTACTCCATCCTCTAAGTTTTTGGCTACCAAATACATATTCCAGCTCTCCTGGGAGATGGAACTGCCATTTGTTCCTTCAGTATAGATTTGTGGGCTTTTTTCCAGAGGAGCAGAGGTAATGATTATCGTTGGCCCAGCTCTTCACAGCTGTGTGCCATCTCCTCTCATTTCCAGGCAAGATCAAATAAACTGGAATTTTTAGGGATTAGCCCTCTTAGGCTTCTAGTTGTATGGGATGAGGATCCTTCCCTCCACCTTTCCCTTGGCAGCTGAGGAGATGATTTCTGGGGACACGCACAGCTCAGGTGCTTTGCCTTGCTGCCCTTCTTGAGGGGCAGCAGTAGGTGCTTGTGGACGTGGCACTCATCAAGTACATAGGGGACCCAATTAACAATCTCTGTTTCAGAGGACCCAGTTGCTAACCAGGTGCACTGACACATAAAGCAGGTCCTCATGTGCCCATGTAACAGGGGGGTTGGTAATGTCCTGGCCTCACAAACCAGATTCCTGTCCTATGGGCTGAGAGATGTTGGCTTTCTGCAGCAGAGGGTCTGGAGGTGGGTAGGTATGCCATCACCTGGGGAGCTGGTGCTGCTGCACACACCTTTGGACTCACTGTGCTGCTGTAGACAAATGACGTTTGTGCAATACAAAGAAATCACACTCTTAAACCACTTAAACAGTGTTTACGCAACTTCAAAATGGTAGAGGTTTAATTTTATGGCTTCATCTGCAGACTTGTTCAAACTTATGTGTCCACGCTGAAACGATGCGAAGATTAAATTACTAGTGCTGGCTACTAACCTAGCTGGTGTGAAACTGTGCTGTGCTGAAGGTGCTTGAGAGGTGGAACTGGGCAGAGTTTAGCTTTGCACAGCTCTTGCCAAGAGTTGCTTGGTATCCCTGTCACTGGTTTTTGAAGTCCAAAAATATTTTCCCTCAAATAACCTATTTTTCTACAGGAGAACACAGCTGCGTTTATGAAAGGTCTTGGCTTTTACAGTAAATCTGGTTTGTATAGTTTCCTCTCTATAAGTATGTTGCCTGCATAATTGCCAACAGTCATAATGAAAAGCACAGTTTTGTTACATGAGCTTTCAACAGTAGTTTTCAGAAATCCAGAAAATATTGGAGCTACTTCCAACAAAGGGAAAAAATCAAAACAAAGCAGCTTTAAAAATGTTGATATACTCGGGGAAATAAATCTTCGTTTTTAACCCTGTTGTATTATTCTCTCTCTGATACTAACACCCATATAAAGCACTATTGATTCACCCAGCTCAACAGGAGACAGTGTATTGCTTCCCCCCGCCTCTCCTCTGCACTGAGGAGGTTAAGTCTTGGCCTTTGAGTAGGCTTTGGCTGAGTTTTACAGATCAGCCTCCATGCAGCACATAGGTGCACTCCAACAGCTGTCCTCACTGCAAGAAAGAGCTCAACTCCACCACACCTCTCTCTCCAGCAGGATGTGGAAAACTTGCTGCATCAACTTCTTCTCAGTCACAAAACTTGTATTGGAGGCACCCAAAATATACAGCCTTTCAAACCCCTGTGAATTCACAGCACTTAAAGAGAACACAGCATTGCCAAGAAATGTGTCTTGCTGAGGCCCACAATTAACTTTATCAAAAGAAGGAATATTATTTTTTGCCTGCTGCAGATAGAGGGTGCATCTCAAAGCAGCCTAAAGTTAAAGATAGATACAGCGTCTGGTTGAGATCACGATATGAAGAAAGATTCAGGTTAATTAGCATTTATTCTTAGTTTATAGTTATTCCTTTTGGCTTGAGCTAACAGGCAGGAGTTGGAGCCCCACAAAGTTGCTTCTCCTGGGATGAGAGGTGAATGAGAGAAATGGTCTCCATGGTGAAAACTATTTAGGGATGGGAATGTCACTGAGGAAGACTGGCTGTTGCCCTGGGGTCTGTCAGCCAGCAGGGAAGATGCTCTGAGGGGTGGCTCTGTGCTGGCAGGAAGGATCAGGTGTACACATGGCCTGAGGTGTTCCAGGGGATGTGGAGACAGGGGAGGTGTACCAGGTCCCTCCTCACTCTGGTGCCCTCACACCTCCGTGTCCACACAACCCCTGTCCACCGCCTGTTGCCCTTTCTGGATGTTTCTGGCCACAGGGAGCAGTTGCACAAGGTCGAGCCAGCAGCTGGCCGGCTGCCAGCCCCGGCTGCCAGCCTGCGGAGAAGGTGGCTTTCCAGAGCCCCTCCACGGCTTTCAGTTCCCCTTTCTTGCCAGTGTTCTCTGCAACACCACACGGGCTCTACCAGCAACACCCCACAGCTTGGCTACAGTCGTTTATCTTAAGCGGAGCCGATTTTCCCCTGAGGTCTCTCCACTGCTCCAACTCCCCACTCGCCAGAGACCAGACCTTCACGTTTCTGCAGCTTCTGTTTTACACGTTTCCCCCCGGTCAGAGTTCAGTTGGAGCTGAGGGGCTCCCAGCAGGATCTCCTGCGTATTTGGGCAGAATGCCCCTTTTCCCGTAGCTACACAGCCTGTTCTATTCCTCAGGCACCTGCAGAACCGCTGGTTTCCACTCCGAG
>NW_008614416.1:0-23719 GCF_000691845.1 Merops nubicus | reverse complement strand
ATATAAGAAAACTTAAAGTCCACAGCTCTGTATGTTCCCAATTATTTTTTGTGATCTTACCTAGGACCATATAAACTTTGTAATTACCGCTTCTTGACTTTCATTTAGAAGCACATTCTGGTGCAGTCACCAAGAAACTGCTGGAGCTAGGATGCATGCATTAAGAACCGTGTAGGCAGCTATGAGTGATATATTGCAATCCCGTATCATTCCTCCACTTGCAAGAAGTGGAGCCCCATGTCTTTCTCATTATTTTAACTGCTGAATGTCAAGATAGTAAACAACTACCCCTTAATAAATCAGCATCAATAATTTCTGTAATAACTACTTTCTTCATGATCAAGGAAAGCTGCCAAAAAAATTAATAAAGTCATTGTCTGTGACAAAATTTGTTGACACTGCTATGAATGACAGAAACCTATCAGTTGTTTTCTATAGATCCATTTGCTTTTTTATTTTGTAATTGTCAGCTGAAAATTGACCTTTCAGTTGGCCGTGAAATGAATGTTTGTTTTCATGGCCAGCTACCCATCTGACATCAAGGTGTTACCCCACAGACTTCTCAAGCCTTGATAGGCTGACAGGAAGGAGTCCTCTTTGCATGACATTCATCCACTGAGTCAGTGTGAATAGCTCCTGTAGATTCCTTTTGTATCCACATACCTGGCTTCTCCAAGGTCAGCATGCATCTGGAGTGAGCATTACTGCAAATCAAGTTTTGACCGTGACTGGTATCAAGTTCACAGAAGACAGTACTGGAAAAACACTATGGCTGCCATGTTACACCTGCCTTGCTCACCTGCCACTTTTGCAGCCTGTGGAGATTCACCTCCCAAGACTTTGAGGCTGGGGGTTCTTTTTGCAGTATCTGAAGCCCTGTGACTGCTGACATCAGGCCAACATTCTCCATCCTTCCTGCCCTCCAGTGTGGTCCCTGGCACCTTGGCTCACACACATGGCCAAAGGAAGTGCCAAAGCCCAACTTCACATTCATACACAAAAGCAGGAATACAGAGAGATGGGATGATTTGGCTAAATAACACCCTACATTTTGCATTGCAGCATTGACACAATTCTGCTGGAGATTTGTATGGGGATGCTTCTGCATGTATCTCTTGGACATGGCATAGCAGAGACCTCACCTTCCCAGGGGATTGTGGAGGTGTTACCACAGCTTACTGGTAATATTAACAATTTGCCAGAGCTATATAATAGACGTATATTTTTCCGCCAATGTAGATGGCTGGTGAAGGATCTAGAGCACAAGTCTTATGCAGAGATGCTGAGGGAATTGGGGTTGTTTAGCCCGGAGAAAAGAAGGCTGAGGGGAGACCTTATCACCTTCTACAAGTACCTGAAAGGAGATTGTAGCAAGGTGGGGATTGGTCTTGTCTCTCAAGTAACAAGTGGTAGGACAAGAGAAAATGGACTCAAATTGTGCCATAGAGGTTTAGGTTGGGTAGTAGGAAAAACATCTTCACTGAAAGGGCTGTCAAGCACTGGAACAGGCTGAACAGGGAAGTGATTGAGATATTTGAAAGACGTGTACATGTAGTGCTTAGGATCACGGTTTAGTGGTGAGTTTGGCAATGGTAGATTAATGATTGGGCTCTATGACCTTAAAGGTCTTTTCCAACCTAAATGATTCTATTATTCTATGACATAGAAGACTTCAGATGACATTGGATCTGTTGCTGCGTATCAGCAAAGTCTTCTAGGAGTTACCCATAGTTTACTTCATACAGTGACTACAGATAAAATATCACTGTGTTGCTTGTCTGGTCATACTTGTTTAAAAAGTACCTCGTCAGCTTTAACACAACTGTTTTACTTAGTATCATTGGTGAGGGAGAGACCTTCGGAAAAGAAGTCACAAACAATATCTCTGAGTGCAATTATTAAGAACAATTGAATCATTTGATTTTTCACTAATCATCACTCAGTAACAGACCATGTTATTCTGACTCCAGCAGAGCAATCAATGAAGAAGTTCCATTCCAATAGATTTTGAGTAGTCTAGATCAACTGGACTGATTTTCAAACTGCTCTTCAAGAGCATAAATTACAATTGGGGATATTTTTTCCAGAAAAAAAAAAAAAAAGGGGGAATCAGAATAACTTTACCAATTGCTGCAAGAACAGCTACTACTAAAGATTTTGCTTTGGAGTGGGAAATAGTTTGTGGTTTTGTAGAGCAGACATTTTTTGTGGCACACGGTCAGCAGCATGTCCTCTTCTAAGAAGCTGGCCAATTTTAGTCCTTGGCATTGGCAGGCAGCAATAGCCCCTGGAGGAAGCATGCCTGCGGCCACCCTTCAGTTCCCTGCTGCTTCAGCGTGCCTCTAAAAATGAGTCCTCACATACTTGTTTCTCAGAAAACAGTTATGGGCTTGTTTCACAACAGCTTTTGCTACATTTTAGTTATGTTTCTTTCTCTCGCTCCCTTCAAGGAAGAAAACACATGAATCGAACCTTTGTTCAGAGTGGTACACAGCTTAACCCTCGCTGCCCCACAGACATGCATAGTCACATCCTTCCTGATGCAACACCCATCAGGCACAGGGCACCAGTGTCATAATGAAAAACATGGAATCCCACCTATATTTGACAACATATTCCTTTGTTGTTTTCCAGTCTCAAAAAACATGCTTTGCCGAATCTAAATCCTAAAAATTGAGATGCCTGTGTCCTGCTTGGGACTGAAAATTGTTAAACACAGTATACACTACTGGTGGTTTACTTAGGCCTTACTACTTAGAGTGCTGGCTGCTGACAAACAACTGTTATCAGCAATAACTCTGTTACACATAGCAAAGTGAGAGAACTTCAGTGTTCCAGATACATAGACTTCAACTTTTCCATCCGAGATATTTAGATCTCTGAGTTTTGTCCTAACAGATACTGCCCAGGTATTTCTTCAGGAAGATTGGACCAAGCAAATAAATCTAATTTATGTTAATGCATGTCAGCCAGAACAGGTGTGTGACAATGTGCAACGGGGTGTAGCACCATCTTAAATTATCATCATTGGCACAAAACACCCTACTAGAAATAACAAATTTACACTTAAGAAAATACCTCGATGAACCATAGAAAGAAAGAAACCAGGATACTATCTATGAACATTAATAACTGAAACTTTGCAGTAGACGGTTTTCAACAGATGTTGCCACAGAAATATATTAGACAACAGTCTGCCCATTGGATACTGATACTTATTTTTAAAAAATGATTGAAACATTTCATAGAAAATGCATCTAATTTGGAATTATAAAAATAAACACATAAAGAATACCATTTTTAAAAGTACCATACTTTTATTCTGTTTTTTTTTCTTTTTTTCCTTTGGTTTTTCATTATTTTACTCCAAATGGGATGGAATATAGCATTAACTTGTTCAGGTTTTTATGCCATGTCAAGAACCAAAGTGATCAAATACCAAACCCTGTACTCATCTGCTGTCTGGTGATCTTTAACCCCAATCCACCTCATTGTTCATGTTCCCTGCTTTGAGCTACTGATAATACCAAGGCTAGCACTGGCTGAAGTTAGATGTTAACAAGGTTATCTGGAGCACCACCCAGAGCTGGCAGGCTCTGCTGCTGCTGGGGTGAATGATGGAGTGGGTGACACCAGCTAACTCTGAAGAGTCAAACATCTCACCGTCATGTACCAGCCTGCTTTTGGCTGAGGCTGGAGAGCTCTTGGGCACACTTAGAAAACCTTGTAGAAGATCCTCAACAATTGCCACACTTTTGTGAGGGCTTAAATTGTGTTCTTTGTTATTCAAGAACAAATTCCATGAGGCTGGGGAAAAAAACTGAAATTTTTTTTTCAGGCCTCGAAAACTAATCAACAACCTCTTGAAGGATTTCTGTGGGTTCCAGTTTGAGGCTGAGCTGCCGTATCAGGACACACTGCAGACAATGAGTGTATATAAAATGTGTAAAGTGAAGAGTGCAGCTGTTGACAGGGAGACACCAAAACTATTTGTTTAAAAATAAAACTCAGGAAAATATACTAGCAACTTCAGTGCCTTAACAGAAGCAGATGCAAAATGTTATAATTAGAGTGAACTGCCTGAATGCATAGTGATATTGTGCAAGACAGATCAGTTTAGAAATGTACAGCTTGTGATGAAATATTTGCTTGTTCCAAGCAGTAAGAATACAGAACATTGAGTTTTCTGTTCTGAGGGCGTGGAGATGTTTGGTGAAGCCGAGGTCCTGCTGGCCAGAGAGCACCCTGTGCTTCAGCAGGCACCACCTTGTGCTAATATGTCCTTCCCTCCTGTGTGCAAGGACAAAAACCTGGAAAGATGAATTAATCACCCAAACCGGTCTCCCACAGTGCAAAATTTCAAGCTTGCACTGTTTGGTGGTACTAACAGAGGCTGTGACAATGATGGAGCCAACACTGCGTTTGATTTCTGAGGTCTGCTGAGGAACAGCATCATGTATATGCACATGTGCCTGTATGCACTGGACTCTGACTTTGAAAGGAAGATGTTTATGTGGGAGAGTGAATCTCCAGCTATTATTATTATTATTATTTTATATTTTTTGCATAACAGCTCTCTGGCAGTTTGCCTGATCTCAGAGCAGGGTTATTTTGCAATTGTTGTTGTTGGTTTGTCATATTCTTCTGTGAGACACACTGCAGCAGGAAAACCTCTTGGTGTACTCTCTTATCCTGCTTCCAGCATGCAAACCCATGGCTGCAGAGAGGCTGGGGAAGCACTGGGGAACTTGCACAGAAGGAACGGCTGGGTGAGGTGTTTCTGTCTGCTGATATGTGTACCAGGGGTATGGGCCATACAGCAATGTATCAGAGCAACTAGCCCTCCTCAGGTATTTAATCAAAATAGCTCCCAGGTCAGAGGAGCTGCTTCCCTGTAGGCACTGAGAACAGCACTGTGGTCCAGCAGAAAACATTTGGGATGCGTTTCCTAGGAGGGGGATCTGCGTAGGGACTAATCTACAACTTGCCCTTTCAGCTAGGGTGTTTCCTTTTAATGTGCCTAAATAAAGGCAGAGGGTTGTTTGACAGTGACTCAGTCTTTGTTGTTTATTTTCCAGAATGAAATGTGGCCAAGAGGGCTCCCTTAATGTGACTGTTGCATTCCCTGTCCCTGACAGGCAAGACAGTCAAGGTCCATCTCCAATATGGCTTCACATCCTCATGGGTGAGCAGCCTTGGTTTCACCTGGGCAGCTTTGCTTGCACCACTGAGTTTTGTCCTGAAACCTGCTGCTACCACCAGACTGCTATGAACAGGGGTGGTGGTAAACAGAGGTCCTGCTTCACTGTGAAAGAGAGCAATGGATCAGGCTCAGCCTCTGACCAAGAAAATTAGATGATGTGTCTGTAATGAGAGCTGTTCCACAGTCACAAATGCACATTTCTTCTCCCAGCATTCTCCAGTAAAAATGAAGGAGCAAAGGGAGGACCTTGGGTGAAAAACACACCTTTGACAATCCTAAGCTGTAAGCAGAAACTTTCCATTTCCAAAATCAGTCTAAGTAAATGTCACAGTCCTCTCGCTCATGTTAGGATACTCATTCACCCCATCTCGGTTTTAAAAGAAATAAGATACCCTCTGTGTTTTGTCTTATCCCCATATCTCAAAATATATCCTAAGTTCTCATGTACTCTCAGGGTCATTCACACAGAAATGTAAAATATCAGTAAACACATTTTTCACTGATGAAACTGCAAATCAAAAATGCTCAGGTTTCTTTTGAATAAAATAAAAGTTTGCATTAATGTGGACTCATATTCACACCCTCTGTGTGCATGTCTATAGGCAAGTTTGCTTAAAGCTGCTCAGGAAGAAGAATGTTTACCATTGGATGCACAATTTTGGAGTCAATGTAGCAAAATTAATATTTCTAGTGGTCAGGAAATGGACAAATTGAAACCATGGTGAGTGGGAGGGAGAGAGAGAAGAAAGTGTCTGATTTTGGACATGAGAGAGGAGCTGAAAGAAAAGGAACAATGCTGTGATGAGATGCTTAAATCCAAAACACACCCCTGGAAGTTACACTCGGTGCACTACAGGTTAGACTTTTGAAATATAAAGATAATATCTTCTTATTTTTAAAGGGCATTGAGACTAGAGCAGGTACTAAAGTGTCTGGTATGGCCATCAAGCACGAACTACTGAGTTTTCAATACCTCTCAGAGATATTGACTCTCTGGTGGACTATTGCCATTGTCTTTGTTGTTAAGCAGCTGAAACAAATGGTAAATAAAGTGGCCAGAGCATCATTTCAATAGTGTACAGAAGAATTCAGATCAGCAGTATCACTCTTGGGAGCCTTGCCCACATTAGGAAACCCAAAGCAAACATAGCCATCAGCTCAATAAATGTATAGTGAACTGGGAATTCTCATTAATTCATTCAGTAAGGGGGGACTCACTAATTTGTTTGCCAGGAGCATTGGTAAATAAGATCTGGATGAGTGTGACCTAAGCCATAGGACTTGTTCGCACTCAGCTTTGCAAAATAAGAGCAATTAATTAGTCAAAGAACATACGTTCTCCTAAAAGAAATGGAGTGTTTTCAAATACTGTTAAAAAAAAAAAAGAAATTAAAAAACCCACTCAGCTGGAGAAAGGACATTGTGTTGTTTCTGCGTTCTGAGTGAACACTCTCCCTCTGCTATTATTAGGGCTGAGTTTGTAGCAGGAGCAGAAAACCAGATGGTAAACCTCAGTCTCCACAAACAGGAGTTTTTCTGTGTGCTGTTTTCTTCTCACCCAGCCTGTGCACTGTAAACCCAAGGCCCAGTGTGGGGGAATGGAAACAGTTTTATTTACTGATGGAATTGATGTTATTTAATGACAGGTGTTTTTGTATGGCATTTATTGAAGTCTGCATGTTGTTGAACATTTGGTTAAAGAAGGAGAAAAACCCAAAACCTGAATGATCAATTTCTTCAGCTAAAAGATATTTCATCCTGTAAAGGTTAAAGAATTTCACATGCTTATGTGTGCTATTATGAAACTAAAGTAATTTCAGAATTTATTAAAATAAAAATATATTTAGAATTAATTAAGCATTAATTTAATAAATTGCAGTATTTTTGCAATGTGTTCAAATGCCATTAAAAAAATAATAAAATTGTAGCATTTGTTTAAATATACTTCCCTTTCCTTCTGATAACAACCATGATGTAGTAAAAGTTGTGTAAAGAAGAGAAAATTTTAAGCTATACAAGAAAGAAACTAAGTACAGAGGAAATTCAGCCTAAGAAGAGAGACTTTTACTGGAATCAGTGGGAGAAGAAAAAAAATGAAATGTATGTACTATAGAAAACTAAGCATGATGAGATTACTAGGTATATTAAGATTTGATATATATGAGATTTATAGACACCCTGCAGTTCCTCCTGTACAACGGACAATTGAATCCCAGCCTCTGCTCCAGGGAATATTGAAGGATTTCTGAACAATGAACTGGTCCAAACAACAGTAGAGACTGAGGGGTGCACTTCAAAGAACTAAATTGCTTTGGTATATTTGATGTTTTGAAGGGGTCTGGTATATTTGAAGGAGATTCATTTTCCAGAGTCCAAATACTGACATTCAGATTGTCTTACTTAATTTATCTTAGGTGCCCATCTTTATGGTCACTGAACCTCAAGAGAGGTGATCCTGCTGCTCTACTCTGCCCTGGTGAGACCTCACCTGGTGTACTGCATCCAGCTCTGGAGCTCCCAAGACAAGGTGGTCGTGGACTTGTTGGAGTGTGTCCAGAGGAGAGTCACAAAAACTATTAGAGGGCTGGAGCACCTCTCCTATGAGGACAGGTTGAAAGAGTTGGAGTTGTCCAGCCTGGAGAAGAGGAGGCTCCGGGAAGATCTTATAGTGACCTTCCGGTATCTGAAAGGGGCCTACAAGAAAGCAGGGGAGGGTCTATTCACAAGGGTTTGTAGTGACAGGATAAGGGGTAATGGCTTTAAGCTAGAAAAGTGTAGATTTAGGTTAGACTTTAGGGAAGAGTTCTTCAATATGAGAGTGATAAATCACTGGAACAGGTTGCCTGAGAGGTGGTGGAGGCCCCATCCCTGGGGACATTCAAGGTCAGGCTTGATGAGTCTCTGAGCATCCGGATCTAGTTGGAGATGTCCCTGCTTACTGCAGGGGGGTTGGACTAGATGACCTTTAGAGGTCACTTCCAAGCCAATACATTCTACGATGCTAAGATTCTATGAACCTCCTGAAGAAATAAGTGGTGTTTTGTCCTCCTATTCCAATATGTCCACTTGGGAAACAGTCATTTGATGGCAAAGCAAATTTGTATAAAACAGTTATAATGACATATTAATAAATGTCCTCAATGTACTTCAGTCCTCAGAGTCCAGCTCACATTCAGACAGCTACTACCCCCAAGGGCCTCTGAAGGGAACCAGATGAAAATGCAAAGTGTTAAGGCACAGTGCAAATAAATGCTTCTGTCTGGTTCCAAAAAAAATCTTTTTCTATTCTAATTAGATTTTTTAAAACATATTATAGTTTCCTGAAAACTAAGGAGGGTTGTTGAATGTCTAAAATTTGCTGCTGTAAATTTAAATTTTGCAGACTCAACGTTTACCTTCAAAGAGCCTTCCACTCTGGTGGTATCAGTGATGGCCATCTCAACAACTACATTTTAATACTGGCAAATGAGAAGCTGAGTAATGCATACAAGACAGCCCGTCTAATTGCTACTGTTCACGCAGATGGCATCCTGACAAAGGCTTTGACACATAGCAATTTCACCTTAGGTTTCTGGGACAAACCAAACATTTGAATAATCTTTCTAACCTGCTGGCAATTTTGAGGGGTTTTTGCATTGCTCCTTCCTGTATAATGTTCATGGATTTAAACTATATGTTAATGCAAAGTGCAAAACTCAGTTGGTGGAGTTTTAATTTCATCCTGAACAGTCAACACCTTCTGAGAGGAAAAGATGGACAGAAACTGTAATTCTGTTTTAAGCAACAGAATATTTGATAATGCATCATAATGAAATTAGAAAGGGATACTATTAAATGACCTTAATCTTGCTCTGGCTGCCACCTCACTGTAGCAGATGACTGAAGAATGGTTGATTGTGTGACTTGAGGGCTGAGGTGTGTTTTACAAAAAGAAATTAAGACAATTTGAAGAGTGAAAAGTGTATTCTGAAATCCATGGGAAGATGACTGGTTTTATCTTTCTCCATTGCTTTCTAGTTCCTTAAATACACATTTGCTGCCACGAGCACTCTACAACCCCAAGGGATATTGCCTGCTTTAGTATGTGTTGGCTCTCTGGATGAGTACCTGACCAGAGCTGCAGTCCTAGCCTTGCCCTCAGGCTCAGGTCCTCTCAGGTTTCTAACTTAAAATCCAAATGAACTCTTGGTTTCACCCTTGTAAAAAACTAATAGACTATGAGTATGTCTCACCATTGCCCAACCAAGAAGATCATTAACAAGCTAACTGCAAGAGTTACTGCAAGGATACTTGGTCCAGCAATTTCTGTCCACGATGACAAAGAGAACCACAACTTCCTTGTTCAGTGGGACAATTATGTATCAACTGCACTGCAGGGTTACAGTCAGTACCAAGCTGCCAAATAAGCAGCAACCCCTTACACATACGTGGGCAGCCAAATTGTCCACACTGTCGATGCACCTAAGCCTGAGAGGCTATGTCCACATACCTTTCTGCTAAATGGTGTTGCCCACCTATCCTGCTTCCTTTGAAATGGTGACACCCACATATCCTGCTTGCCACAAAAACCACCTGCAACCCTGGGTATCAGCTGAACCTCGCATGGACACAGAGGTACATGCAATTGCTGTGAGCAACCAGTGACAGAAAGAGGAAGAAAAGACAGTATAAAGACAGCAAACACTGAAGGGCAATTGGAGCATCCCCCACCAGCAAAGCAGATTGTTCAGGACCTATGAGACGTTGCTAGATCCATGGTGGGGACTATCCTATGCTTGACGTAAACCTTGCAAATTTCCCTATCTTTTCTCTCTCTCTAATTGCTCTCTTGAGATAAGATAATAAAACTGGCTGGTTTGAGGAACTGATATCCAGCCTTGTTTGTGCCCTAATCTTATTCCAGGTAATCCATAAAGAACCTACCCTCTCCCACAATAGTTTAGAATTGAGATGGGACAAGCCTTCCTTAAATACTCCTATCCTCCCTTTCTGTATGACATCTGTGAGTTACCCCTGCAGACATCTGATCCTTTCCCAGGGAAAAGCTAACATCCTGTCCTCCACACTGATGAATCAGCCAGCTCGTAACATGCCTCTCCACAGCATATCCTTCAAACACTTTTCACTTACAGAGAATATTCTCCTGTCCCACTGGAATAAGCTGATTTCTAAGCAAAATTATGTTAAAATTGCTACTTGTACTGTGATTGTGTGAGAAGCCTAACTGGGCAAAGTTTTGTGCAAGCAACCAAACCCTTGGACAAGCTCATCCCAAGAGTTAATACAGAAATTGGAAAGCTTGGTCCAAGCAGAAAGAGGAGGCACTGACACACTAGAGAACAACATGACTGCCAGCAGCTCTTCTGCAACCATCGTATGATTCAGTACTAATTAGCCATTGCTTTTGACTGCCAGAACACTCTATCATTACCAATACTCAGCTGGAGAATTTTCTATGAAACTTACCTAGACCTACAGGAACCAAAAGTCATTATTTCCCATGATTTAAGTTTTAAATGCCGTGCAGTGAAAATAGCTACATTTATCACACTTATCTCTCTGTGTACAGTGACACAGTGAGTTTATTTGTGGGACAGGTAAACAAGTAACTAGTTTAAGCCAAATGGAGCATTCCAGGTGGGTAGACAGTATCTTATCTACTTGGCAGACACCAAATCCTCTTCCAGTAAATATATTGCAGTCAGCTGTGCCATCTATGGCAAGGCGCTGTTCCCTGGTACTGGTCAACGTCCATCTCCTTCATTTCCTTCTGCACATCACCTGACAAAAGTCATTGTTTCTCTTTATTACACAATAATTGAATCAAAATATAAGAGTAAATTTATAATAGTGCTCTGGGGTGCTTTCCCTTTGGGACTTGACCACATGAAGGGATAGTGTCCTCTAATGGTGTGGTACCCATCACGTGAAAGCTTGCCAGAGAGTGAGAAAGATGCACAGTGAACAGCAAGATACTGTTTTCAGTTCTCCAGCACTTTGACAGCAAGGAAGTCTTAAAACAACCAAAAATATAAAATGGCCTAAGCAACAGCGTTTTGCAGAACTATAGTCATCCCTCTCCTCATCTTCAAAAAAGCAATAAATGAGAGGACTGGAATTTTAGTTACAATGTTTAACAACAGCACTGGAAAGAGATGAGCTGTTTGCCTGTATGTGATTTAACTAACAGTGTTTGCTCTGTTACAAGCCTGTTGTTGCAGGGAGTTTTTGTTCAACTGGGTATCGGAAATATGGCTTCCATAAAACACCCACAGTCAGTCACAGGAGTAGATAATTTGAAAACTTTATGAGTATTCTGCATTGCAGATGGAATACTCATACCCTCTAACAGCAGGAGTCCAACTCAGACACTCACACACATGCACCTCCAGCCCTGAATCTGAAACTACTGACTCAGTAAGCTGAGGTCCTCAGAATTTTGTGCAGAGGTGAACTGATAAATAGGAGGGAGTTTAAAGAACAGTCTTATCACCAGCTGCAAGTGTTGCATAGTAAATATCATCCCTTCCAAGTCCATCCCTTACTTTCTGCTCTCAGAAAATCCCTGTGCATAGGCACGGTTAATGAGATCATCATCCACTAGGTCCAGAAAGCTCTTGGTGAGCTCACTAGTTTGCTTAAGAAAAACCCTCAGTTTCTGATCAAACTGGCCAGAAGGAGAAGGTGGAAATAAACCAAATGCAACATTTCAGACCAGGGGCTAAATCATTTAGGGAATTTCCTACAGACAGGGGCTGAAGGTTGAGATGGCAGAACAATCCATCTGTCCCAGCTGGAGCACACACCACTGGGGCACTCACTAACCACCCAGAGAAGTGCCAGGCGGCAGCAGGGCAATTCAAAACAGCCACCACACACTTCAGTGTGCAGCACGGAAACAGGGGTAGCTGTGCCAGTGGCCACCAATCACAATCACAATGCTCCTTGTCCTCACTGGTCACTGCTGCCCCTGCGGAGCCGGTGGGAAGCTGCAGTGTGCTCGCCACGGAATCCTCCAGCGTTAGTGCCGTGGTGCACTGAGGCTCTAACTTCGGCAGCTGCAATACCCTCGCTTCTCTTGACCTCAGCCCCATGGGGACAGGGCAAGGACAGGGTGTCATGGGGACAAGCAGAGGAAAAATAGGGTGAGAAGTGCTGACAGTGATGAAATCAAGGAGCAAAGAAAACTGCATCCCCAGCATTAGTTATGGGGCTCCCAGGGCTGTTTTATAGCATTAGTTTCCTACACTTTCAGGGTTTCCCACTTATAGAGGCTGCAGGAATCCTCATCACTGTTTCGCAGTGGCTAGCTGGGATGAGACCGCCACCATTCCAGTGTTTCCAATGTTATGACCTCAAACCTAGCTCTGGGTAAGGATAGGAGACAACATCCCCAGTGAAGAAGACGTGACTCAAAGTAGCCATAGTGATCTGCATGCTTGGCCCTTTTATGGGCTCACTGAAGTTCTCCTATATCCACAGGGGCTAGGGCTGTGCACAGGGGATAGCTGAGCATAGAGGCTGGCACCAGGGCAGAGCTCAAGGGAGCTGCTTCTAGCTGATCTTCAGGAAAGAAAAGGATAGCTTGCTTTTCCCTCACCAAGAACAAAATGCAGCAACAACTGCCTGCAATGTTACCACCACTCTGCTCCCCCTCCAGCTCCAGCTTAACATCTGAAGGTACTGGAACTACACTTAGCATGGCAAGACCAGGTGCACGGCACTAACTGCAACACCCAATAGAAATCCACTACAATATTCTGGTGCAAATCCAAGGAACATTTCACATTAGTCCTTCAAGTTTTGTGAGGAAGGTTGTGTTATCCCCTTAAAACGAGATCCCAGCCCAGCCTGTAGTCAAGGAGAGTGCAGACAGCTCAAACTAACAACTTAGCTCTTTCTAGAAGAGCAGAATATTACTGTTGTTTTGATTTGTGTTATGACTGGACTGCAGTATAGCCTGTGGCATCTGCCCATTCTCTCAGAGGGCTGATGGGTAGATGGGTCCCTTCACTAGCTGTACACTCTATTGTCTACCTCGTCTCAGCGCATGGTCAATGGTCAAGGCAGACTAAGGAAGACCAATGAGTCATTTGCTTTTTTGTTATCCAGGAATATTTTTTTCTGTCTGAATTGGAGCCTTTCTGATTCTTATTGCAAGATAACCAAATGGGACCCACAGAGAAATTAGGGAACATGATGTAACAGTCCTTTAGGATATGATCTAAAAGCCTTTTCTTGCCACAAAACTAAAAGCAGCCAAATCACAGGACAAAAATAGCTCAGAGCCCATTGTCTACTTTCTTACACTGACAAGATGCTGATGATCTTCACTCTGTGGAAAAACAACTACAAATAGTCACCCCTCAAACATGCTCTTATACTTCATTTTCCCCATTTTCTATATTCATTTCCCCAAGTAGGTCCTAAACAACATCTTATATACCATATTTTACATGGAAGCAATTAGTTTTATAAATTAATCATAATGCACATTTAAATCTACATTGCACTTGCATCCAAATCGTCATCACCTTGTCATGGTTATATTATTTATTGCAATTTAACTGACACCAGTCTGTTTAGGAGGAAAACAACTCTCATAGAGGAACCAGTCATTCCATAAGTTACCATACTTGTTGTTTCACTCCTGTAATTGAAACAGAGCTGCAGTATAGCTGACTGTCAGATACAAGGTTCTTACATGCAACAGTGAGTTCAAAAAAGTCAAACCATAAAACTTTATCTTCAGACAAGATGTTGTTATCTCAGACATCATCTTTATTGAGGTGAATATGTGTACTCCAAGGCACAGGCCAGGTAAATCTGGTGTTTCTCAAAGATTACAAAGATGGAAGGATTTTTTCAATTACCTATATGACTGTCCAAAAGTCTGTTTGAAATCCCAGGTCTGTTTGGAGGGCAAAGGAAGACTTGGTTTCCCTGAACAAAAAGTTCCAACAAGAACTTGAGCTGCAAATATGTTGTGGTGGTCTGTGCTGGACAGACAGTATTGATAAGAATAACTGGCATCTGAGGTAAAGTAGTTTCTTAGGGACCAGGAAAAGCCACGGGTAAGAAAATGCATAAACCAAAGTAACAAACCTACTATTGGCACTTTTGTAGCCAACTCCTCAACAAGCACCTTCTTCTCTTCTGTACCCTAAGCTGCTCCAAACATATCCTTGCCAGATGTTTCTACATGAGTTTATTTTAAAGCATCTGCTAATGGGGGTGATCTGGCAGCTTTCACCACTGCTTTTTGTGGATTTACCAGTTACCAAAGGTCTAAAGAGGTAGGATGAGGTCTACACAGTATGAAGCGCAGATTGTGTTGTGCTCTTCCCTTCACTCTGGAAACCCTGGAAAACACTTGGAAAGCATTTTAATATAGGTGCAGCACTTGTGGATTTTCCATACATTGCTCCATGAGCCCCACAGATCCCCCAGTCAAAATTCTACTTACAGGTAGCAGGCCTGTGAGATAGACTCATCCAGGGGAACAGGAACTATTCGTCCACTTCCTGCCCTGGGCTTCTCTTTTCCATGTGCTCTTTCTGTCTACAGAAAAACATAGCAGCTTATGCATAAGCTTAACATATTTAGCTTATGCATATAAACCCATGTACAAGAACTTCTTATCTTTATGGATCAGCTGCCTTCTCTACACAAGCCTCAGCCAGATCCGAAATAATACGGAAGATAGAACAAAAAAAAATGGTGTAGCCATACAACCTGTAGCCCAGCACATGATGAAACACACACGGCACACATTGGAGCATTGCCCCACTAAATCTGTGTGCCTGACTGAACCAGATGTAGTGGTGTTTGAAGTCAGAAGAAGCAATGGAGCTGGGATAAGACCCTTTTATTCTTTGACTCAAGCCCTTCTCTCTCTCATTTGTCAGGACAAAGATTTGAACCTGAAATCAACTGGCTGGTGGTGGTTTTCTGCATGCCATGAGAAAGCAGGTATGCCAATGCCCACAGCTACTCTCTGTCAAGCTTAACAGGGAAAGAAGGTATGTAGCTGAGGAAAAAGAAAACCAGCCTCTTCCTTTTGTGGTGTTAGATCTGATCTCAGCAGACTATGGCCTGACACTGAAATACCGAGCTGGATGTCTGGAATTGATGGCGTGGCTGAAGGGGTGGCTTGATACTTAGCTGACCTTCAAAAATTAATTTTCTTCTCCATTCATATCAGTACCAGGAAGGCCAAGGATAACTGATGTGTATCAGGTGATGTTCCCCATCATGCTTTTTCCTTCATTGGCCTTCCTCCTAAGGAAAGCGTCTCAGACCTTCTTCCCTGCAAAACCAGAAGAAGAAACAAGGCAACTTTGAGCTGGAGCTAAGAGGAATCCTTGTCTTATCACAAATGCAAAAAATCCCACTGCACTTAAGATATTTTTAAAATAAACTTTGCTAGTATAGCAGGAGTTATTTCAGAAATACAGCATTGTCCTGATGAGGGAGAAGAGAATCAAAATAAGAAGACTGAGTTCCTGATATATAGCAAATAGCTGCTACTCACACCTCATACAGGGATGAAGACAATAGATCACAGGCCAAACAGTGCTCTCTCACGCTCCCTCTGCACCCCTGAACACTAATTCTTGACAAAATAAATACTTTAACTTCTGGTCTCAGACCTCAGATTTCCTGTTAAAACACAGGCCAGTATGGACATTAAATTTTCTACAAATTCAGTATATCTGTTCTCAGAGAAGAACTGAAGTAGTCACTTGTTTAGAAGTATCGAAACATTTTCAGTTCCTCTCTCTATCAGAGGGGTAAAATTCATTTAACCAGTTATATTCATCCCCTCACTGGCCTTTAAATCAAACCTGTCTACTAAATTCTTATGCTCTGTTCAGTCACAGCCATGTCTGACATAAGGAAATGTATAAAACTATACATTACATCTACAAAACAAAAAGCCCATTCCACCAGAGTTTTGACTAAACGTTTTTGTAGAATTTGTGGAAAATGCTAATACCAACTGGAATTTTTATTTATTTTTTTTTTTAAGAAACATTCCATTTCGGTGTTGTTTACTCCTTGGAAAACTTCATATCTGGGCTGGCATCTCTGGTTACTATACTCGAGCCCAAGTGACCCAGCCCTATGCTCCATTTCAGAAATGATAGGCACCCAAAACAGGTAGCCTTAGGTTCAGTTCAAGTATAGGATTAAATGTAAGTCTCCCATATCCTGGAGAAACAATCCACCCACTCTTCTGGCTGTGGTTAATCAACCTCTCAGATTTCATTAAAAACATAAAACTCTGGCTTCTCCATTTTGAATGAGAACATTGCAGTTGTGAGAACCCAAACAGTAGATAAAACATTTTCACAAATCATGTTGTTCTACTAGAAGGGAAGATATGTACCACTTGAACTTACAATGCCAGGATTTGTTGGTTTTTTCCTAAAAAAAGATCATAGAATATGATAATTTTTAATATGGCTTATGCAAAGCCAGGCTTTCAAAACAAGATTTGTATGCACCACAAATGTAAACTCCAGGGTTATAATAGCCATCTTTATATTAATAAAAAAATTAATTTGCTGAGTTCTCCTAATCAAAACATAAATTTCCTATAAACCCTAGGTCTAATTCCACAGGGCCCCAGGCTTTTTCTTGTCCCACCTCCCATTTTTTGATTTGGTTATTTTCCCACCATGAACTGGGGAATCAGAGCAATCCACTCCCAAGGAATGCTCCTGAGCCCATGAGGGCTGGTGTACGGGTCTGCGTGGAGAGGGAGGTGGTTTGCCTTTTGCCAAAGGGGAACCACCCACACACTGGGGGATAGGATGGGGCCCCAGTCATTATCTGAGTGGCTCCACTGCCACCAGGGGAATGAAATAAAGTGGATATAAACAACTCGAAGTGCTGCCAAAACGCTGGGCTCTGAGTCCTTTGGAGCCTGTGGATGCTGTAATCCTTCATTGTCTGCTGAAATAGGTTCTCAATTTCCCTGTATTTGCTGTCATTGCACCTACTTGCTGGAAAAAAAAGTTAATGCAACATGTTGCAGTGCTTCTGGTTACACCTCCCTGGTCCCTCCCAAATGACCTAGCAACAACTCACTGTGGGTACATGGCCTGGGATTCTTGAGAGCCCTCTCTCACTTACTCATGGTCCTTTACTCACACTCACTCCTGTCCCAGGGTGATCTAAACTCTTACTCTGTGAGCCTCTCTGCAACACAAGGGAGCTATTGCTCTGTGGAGCACATTTCCTCTGCTCAGAGAACATCTGGAGTCCTAAGCAAGCTAAAGAAAATCTATGCAAAGATATTGGGGGGTTAAAATAATTGCCCAACTGCAAAAAAGAGGGTGAAATCGTTGCTCTCTATCAAGCATGCACTTACCTCTCTTGTGCACTAACTCATCTTTAAAGACAAGCCCTGATGTTTTTGTAGTGAGTCAACAAAGCAGCTTTATTTATAACCACGCTGCCTGATGTTTCAAAGAAACACAAGATGTAAATCTCATTATAGCAATACTAAATGAGCTGATGGTCCCCCTAACACGCATGCTTTGATTTGAAATTCTAGAGTGTGACTGAGTTTTAAAGGAGAAACAGCCCTGTGAATAGGGAGCACTGAGACTCAACTTACATACCATCAGCTGTCATCTAGGTCAAACCAAAAGCACAATGGATAAACCAACATTTATGTGCACTGGCCATTTAGATGTGCAATGTCATGGTGTGAGTGCACAGTCTTGTGTCCCCTGCAAAGCTCTTCTTCACAGCCATCCTTGTTCCTCTTCTAGCTGTACATTTTAGAGCAATAGTGTTTTCAAGCTGAAAACTAAGAAAGCCAGTTCCTGGACTCGGGCATGTATTTTAGGCTTGCTTGATGCAAGCCATTACAGACTACAACTTTTCTCAAAGTAGTGAGCAGATGTGAACAGATATATACTTCATATCCTATTTCAGACAGTGTTGAATGGCCCAAGTCTGAAAGAATCATGAACAGTATCCAGTTCCACGTCTAAAACAAGTTTGACCAAGATTAAAAAACCCAAAGGATACAGCTAGACAGTATCCTGGTCATGTTTCAGGAACTGCCTCAGAAGACTTTCTGTCTTTATATTCTATACAACCACTTCTCTCTTACTACTGCAAGTTACAAGTAGAGAATGTTCCTCTATGCTATAGTGATGTTCTGCAGCAAGAAGCATCACACAGTCATGGAATCACAGAATGGTAAGGGTTGGAAGTGACCTCTGCAGATCATCCAGTCCACCCTCCCTGCCAAAGCAGGTTCACCTAAAGCAGGTTGCACAGGAACACACCCAGGCAGGTTTTGAAGGTTTCCAGAAAAGGACACTCCACAACCTCTCTGGATACACTGTTCCAGTCTTCCGTCACCCTCAAAGTAAACAATTTTTTTCTTATGTTTAGGTCAAACTTTCTGTGGTCTAGTTTGTGTCTATTACACCTTGTCCTATCATGGGGAACCACTGAAAAGACACTGGCCCCATCCTCCTGACATTTGCTCTTTAGATGTTTATAATTATTGATAAGGTCCCTTCTCAGTCTTCTCCTCTCCAGGCTAAACAGCCACAGATCTCTCAGTCTTTCCTTCTAAGAGAGATATTCCAGACTTGTAATCATCTTTGCAGCCCTCTGCTGGACTCTCTTCAGTAGTTCCCTGTCTCTCTTGATCTGGGGAGCTCAGAACTGCACACAGTACTCCAGATGTGGCCTCCCTAGGGCAGAGTAGAGGCGAAGGAGAACCTCCCTCGACCTGCTGGTCACACTCTTCTTAACGCTTCCAGCAAAGGGTTACCTTTTCCTTCCTTTCTTGGCTTTATATGCTTATAAAAGTGCCTAATAATATCATAATGTAGTCTAAATAAAGTACAAACAGCTTTTCAAGCATTGCCCCTGCGTGCATTACCCTAAGACCCTAAGAGATTATTAAAACTATTGCTCTAACCAGAACATTCCCTTTCTTCCCTTCGCTCTTATTTTCCCGGACTGCAACAAGACTCTACCCACCCCTGTTGCAACAACGCTGCCCAGATCCCCCCTAATTGATTTCTCTGCTCTTCCAGTCCCACTCTTCCTCCTGCTCCAGACTAGAGCATCCACAAATCAGGATGTCAGCCTTATTCCCTGAGCTTCCCAGCTCACTAGCAGGCTTTCTGGCAAACCCAAAGTAGGTTTTCCCCAGGCTATGTGGCTATGCACACCTGAGTTGGGCCTGTTGCTTCACCTTTGTCTGCCTTGATAGAAAACTGGTAAACACCACTCTAGAGACTCCATTATGGCAGAGTTTTTCCTAACACCCTCAGCCATGCAAAGTCTCATTGGCAGATAGTGGGAAACTGCCCTGGCAGCCTCCAGGCCACTGGGATTTTGCTTCGGTGTGCTCCCCTTGCAGCATGCCTGCCAGAGTGACAGCCTGCCAATGCTGTCAAACCCACCACCCAGCCTACCTGCACAAAGTCTACATCAGCAGATACATGAGTCATCCTGAAGCTGGAGAGCACTCAGTAAACACACACCACTTTCAACGAGAAGGAAAATAATGAACATAACATCCCATACCTTTCCTTGTCCTGTTTCCTACTGCCATTCATTTCAGCACTAAGAGTTCTGCCAATTTTTATCACAGTCTGAACGTTTAGATTTCTCTGGACCATTTCTTGAAAGAGAAGACAAATGCACTACAAATGAGAAAGGAATATTTTTCTGTCTGAGAACATTGCCAAGGAGAGCAGATGTCATTGTGCAACATAGTGGGATTAGCCTCGCTGGTGCTGCTCCTGCACACAAGCACCTCCCCTGCTCGAGGCATTTTGATGTCAGTAAAAGTAGATCCGTGCAGACATTTCAGGTTGTAATGACTGACTGAAGAGACAATTACCACCATCATCCGATTTCATTTTTAATTCCTTTCACATAGATTCTGTCTCCAAAGCCACCAAGACTGAGGGTGTTGATGACCTGGCTTCCAACCCGCACTAGATCCTCTTGTGGTGTTGAAGGGAGAGAACCTCTCCTGTCTGACTTTGTGGTGCTAGTACAGGGCAAATACAAGGCATTCAAAGTGCTGCCTGCGAAATTTTTGGGGAGGTTTGTGGATATCTTTTTGACTGTATCTCTCTCCAAGTGATCAAATCATGAGGATACCCAGCAAATTTTTCGTTCCATTTATAGTAGTGTGATCTTCACCACTCTCTGAAGTACGAGCCCTTCTCTGGGGATCTAGACTCTGCCTTACTCATGCTACATCTTTTCTGTTTTTCACTGGCATGATACAGTGCCTTGTATTGAGCTTCCCAACCCAGGTGCTCTCGCTGATTGCCAGAGACGCTCGGTGTAATTCATGCTGCTGCCCACAACCTGTCAGTTTGCGTTGCCCACACCAGGCAGTAGCTTAGTGAAGGACAAAGTCTTAGGGGCTGGGAAAGCCCAGAGCCTGCTGCATGCAGACAACTCGAGAGTCTGGCAGCCTCTGTAGTGCACACCAGTTTCACCAGCCCCCACGCAGTGACGTGCTCAGATTGTGTCAGGTGACTCAACTTTATCGCTAGGGAAGATGTAAGGATAAAAAACTCTGCACATTCACTTACAAAGGCACAGTAATAAAGCAAAGCTATAAGAAGATAAAACCCAGAAGGAGCTGAGACAATGCTTGGCCACCATCTGAGTACTAATTCACTGCCCTGCTTACAGCTCACTCGTCCTGCAGAGACCTTGGACAGACTTCTCTCTTTTTCCAGCTGTTGAAGTAGGTCACCAGAGAAGCCATACTCTTGTTCCAGCCCCTGACAGAAGAAGGGGACCTATCTGCCTCTTGCTCCCTTAGACTGGTTTGGAAGATACAGTATGGTGAGACACACCACCCTTCTCTAGGCATAACACACACACACTTTTTAACATTTTAACAAAAGCTGCTTTCCACATCTTATAGCCTCCATCAAATATACCATGGGCAACTGTCACTGCATACAATTTCTTTTGAAGTTCTGCACAAAATGTATACATATCATAGAGATTCAAACACAGTTCTCTATTAGCTCAAGCTGTGGAACCCCTGCCCTTTCTTCTTCCCTGTTCGTCTCCCCCAAGGCAATGGCCACAGCAGGTTGGGGAGGGGGTGGCTCTGCTTGGAAAGTCTTTTGATGTAGAGCATGTTCACAGCCAAGGAAAAGCAAAGTCACCAGCATGTCCATGCTCACTGTGCACCATAGTAAACTAGATTCATGTAGAAAATCAAAATAAAATGCATGCAACAACCACTTACGCTGTGTATGTACAAGAGGAACAACATACCCATGATGAATTAGTCACTATCATTCCCTTCAAGATACTTGCATCCTTATTTCAGCCCTTCATTTCCCAATTATAAATACATAAAAAAGGTTTCCATATTTACTGCCTTAGCTCAGCATGTGTAACATCAAGGAAACACAGTCGCTACCCTGAAATGTCTCTCTGTTTAGACCAGAGCCACACCCAGTTTTGATAGTTCTGGAAAAACTGATTCCATTTTCTCTATTTTATGTTTCACTTTCCCTTCTTGCTGTGCTAAGAGAGGCTGCTTGTGCTTCACGAAGTGTTCCCTCATTGCTCTTACATCCAAGCAGAAAAAGGTTTTCAATGACATTTCAGAAAAGAAGCTGCATGATAGTTCGCCTTAAGTTCATAAAGAGGTAAGCATGCAGGTCTTTTACCTCTGAGATCTGTGCACCAACTTGAAATTCAAAAGTGCACTTATGAGTTTGAAACCATGGCTCCACATCTGCAGAAGTTATAGGGGCACCTTGTTCTGGATGCTGCAATGGAGAGGGATATTTGTCAACAACGGGCTATGGGCCACAGTGATGTCACACACCTCACAGAGTTAGATTTAGCACCTATAGAACCCTTGGGGAAAAGCCAGTGAATTAAACCAGGTCATGGACTCATCTCTGAGCTATGGTAGAGGCTCTCACAGCTGTCTTTGCCAGTACCTGCACTACCGCAGATCAGAGGTGCTCTCTCCTGTCCATCTCTTCTCCCTGTGTTCACTACCAAGGCTCTCTGATGGCTTTGGTGCAGTCTGATTACCTGTGCATGTCACCTCACTTCATCATCCTTGTGCAGTGCCACACACCTCATTCCCCACAGCCCTTCACCCTCCTCTGACTCCCCTGGAGACCAGGGCTCCCTGGAAGGAGGAGCTGTAACTCCAGGTTCTGGAGTTATTCCTAGGTGAGCTTCTAGATGGGGATGGATCCCAAGGGCTCTGACGTGAAAAGCATATGGTTTTCAGGGTTTTGATTTTTGGCAGAAGCATGCAGAAAGTGAATACTTCTCACATACACAGAACTTTCAAATTAAAATGAGTACATTCCCCAGCTACCTATAAAGGCAGCCTGTTTTCCAAGCTGAATTTCCTGGGAGCAGTGAGGAAAATCACCACAAGTGACAGAAATGTGTGATCAAGAAAGCACTGGGAGAACATCTGCATCACTTCTATTAAATAAAGACAGCAGGTGTTAAGTTCAAAGTAAGGAAAAGGAGAACCTCCTTCCCAAGACATTCAGTTCAGCCGTAGGAATACTTGCCCCAAGATGTTGTGAATGCTGAAAGTTTATACAGACTGAAAAGTGACGGAATAATTACTGAAAGAAGAATGCATCCAGGGTTATTGCATATATAGATATCAACTCTCATGCAAGAGATCCCCAAATCAAAAATTGCTGGAGGCAAGGAGAACACTTGGGGAAAGTATCATGATGTACCTGCCTGGAACTTAAAATTTCTTTTAGGCACCTCTGTCACCCATCTATGGGGATGGGCTCTGAAGCCAGGTGTAACTCTTGCCCTGGTATACTCTGAAGCCAGGTGTAACTCTTGCCCTGGTATGCTACAGGCTTTCCTACACTTCAGAGGCAGGTGACAGCAGGGAATGACTGGCATAGGGTGCTGGGCATAAAAGGGGATGCTCACCTGCTTCCCAGGTTCAACCCAATGGTTGTGCCTGTCGACCAAAACCAGCAGCTTTCCATCCTGCCCATGAGCATGCGTCAGTGACTGACAGATAGTGCAGAAAGACGACCACAGGCAGTAAAAATGGCACATCAGTTTCTGGCAATCCCAAAAGCACTTGCCATAAGCCTGCAGCCCATCAGTGTGCTCTGCAGCATTCCCGTCCTTTACATCCTCCTCCAACTCTCCCTGCCGCTGGTCAGATCTGCACTAATCTGCACTTAGTGCTCGGCAGCTGCAATTGAAACGTGACTTTTTGGGAGAGGGTGAATTGACCTGGTTGTGGTTCAGCTGCTCATGAAGAAGAGGACCCGGCAGATCCTAGGAACTGCTGACGGTTCCGCTGGACTCGTACGATACCTCCCAGCTCTCCCTCAGCCCCACACCTCACCATGCCCACCCTCAGCTCTCTCACCGTCTTTCCACCGTCCCCCAGCCCTGCCCGTTCCTGCGGCGCCAGGCTGCTGCTGCCCGGGCTGCCCGGGCAGGGGATCCCGGCAGGTGCCCAGCGCT
>NW_008614415.1:605-13246 GCF_000691845.1 Merops nubicus | reverse complement strand
TCTATTTTACCCCAAACCAGGACATAATCCTAAGTAGTCAGCATGGATTTCCTAGGGGCAAGTCCTGCCTGACCAACTTAGTGGCCTTCTATAATGAAGTGACTGAATGAGTTGACAAGGGGAAGACCTTTGGATGTCATCTATCTGGATTTGTGCAAGGCCTTTGACACGGTTCCCCACAACATCCTAATCTCTAAATTGGGGAATTACAGGTTCGATGGGTGGACTGTTAAGTGGATAAAGAACTGGTTGGATGGTCACATCCAGAGAGTGATGGTCAATGGCTCGACATCCAGATGGAGGATAGTGATGAGTGGTGTCCCTCAGGGGTCTATGCTGGGACCAGTGTTGTTTAATATCTTCATTAGTGATATTGATAGGAGCACTGAGTGCACCCTCAGCAAGTTTGTGGATGACATCAAGCTGGGAGGTGCAGCTGATATCCCAGAAGGATTGGATGCCATCCAGAGGGACCTGGATAGGCTGGAGAGGTGGGCCTAGATGAACCTTATGAGGTTCAACAAGGCCAAGTGCAGGGTCCTGCACCTGGGCCAGGGTAACCAGCACTATCAGTATAGGCTGGGAGAGGATATACTGGAGAGCAGTCTTGTGAAAAGGGACTTGGGAGAGCTGGTGTATGAGAAACTGGACATGAGACACCAATGTGCAGTCGCAGCCCAGAAGGCAAATCACATCCTGGGTTGCCTCAAAAGAACCATGGGCAGCAGATCAAGAGAGGTGATTCTGCCCCTCCATTCTGCCCTGGTGAGACCTCATCTGGAGTACTGCATCCAGTTCTGGAGCTCCCAGCACAAGAAGGATGTAGACATATTGGAGCGAGTCCAGAGGAGGTCCACCAAAATGACCAAGGGATTGGAGCACCTCTCATATGAAGACAGGCTGAGGAAGTTGGGGGTTTTCAGCGGAGAAGAGAAGGCTCCAGGGGGACCTTATAGTGACTTTCCAGTACTTGAAAGGGGCCTACAGGAAGGCAGGGGAAGGTCTGTTCAAAAAGGTTTGTAATGATAGGACAGGAGTAATAGTTTTAAACTAGAAAAGGAAAGATTAGACTGGATATTAGAAAAAAAATATTTAATATAGGGGTGATAGATCACTGTAATGGGCTGCCCAGAGAGGTAGTGGAAGCCCCATCCCTGGAATCATTCAAGGTCAGGCTTGATGGGGTTCTGAGCAAACTGAACTAGGTAGAGATGTCCCTACTTGTGTAGGGAGGTTGGACCAGATGACCTCTAAAGGTCCCTTCCAGCCTAAAACGTTCTGTGATTCTATTATTTAAATGTTGTCTTTTCTCAAGACAGACTTACTGACTGGCTGCTACAAAGCCTCAGGTCTTACTTGCAGTTGGTTGTTGTGCGGAGGGACAGAGACCCTTCTATCAGTGTCTTCTTTGCTAAAGTTAATTCCCAGCTTTTATTTCTATTTGCCCTATGTGCATTGCCAAGGCTGAAATAAAAGAATTACAGCAGTCAGGATTTCTGTAAAAACATCCTGTCTCAGAGGTCCATTGGTAAATGCATAAAAACATCTCTTATATAGCTAATCCTGTAGCTCATCATGCTTTATAGCCTACAGTTGCAATTCAGGCAACTTTCTCCTGAAGTTCCATCTGACATCTGCATGTGATGTGAAGGTATCACCAACCCCTCCCATGAGTGCACCACCAGTCAACGTTGAGTGTGCCTTCTCCATGTGAAGTGAGATGCACAGATCTCACATGGAGAGGATACTCACAGTTTGCTCAGGTGTTGAATATGTGTCTGAAAATGTCATATGAATATGACAGAAAACATGCCCATGCAGCCTGCAAATGCTTCCTGTGAAGAACTTGTGAACCTGTAAACCCATCTTTTGCCGCCTTCTCTCCAAACATACTTCACAGTAGACAAAAATAAATGGTGAAGAAGGCTTGAAATATGTTGATTGGCTGTTAATGTCTTGCAGTGTTTTTAAATACTGTGTTTTCCACGTCCTGTATTTTGTTATACTTTCTTTCTCTGGTGAAGTAACATGATAGGAGTCTCAAAAGGATTGCAATAGGCCCACATAAGCTCCATCAACATTGTTCCCAGACTCTAACATGCCGAGTTTGTGGCAGTAGAACTTACCTTTATGCAATCTAATCTCCAAAGTACAATCCTACATGTAAGAAGTCCTTCCAGAGGACAAAGGCCATGTGACCTTAGAAGCATTGTTAAAAACAGGACACTAGCCTCAAATTCTGTGCTGCTGCAAACTTTTTTTTCTTAATTCTTTAACTAAAATATATATATATATATAAACTAGCAAGAAACTAGCAACCTGTGAAAAAATATCTTTTTTTTAGGGTCAAAAATCATTTTTCATCTTTGACTTTAACAGATAATTAACAGACTGGACTATCACATTTCTGTGTTTTCTTTTGATTTTTTTTTTTTGTCTGCAAGCATTCTTCTCTCCTGCTTTCAAAGTTATATGTGGGCAGATTTTCTGGCTGGGTGCCCTCTGTCCAGGTTGTTTTCAACCTCATCAGGGGATAGATCCTGGACTCTATATCTGAGCAAAAAGCCAAATAAGGGCTGGGCTCAAGCACTGTGGCACTAATGGGAGATCATTGCACACAGCAGACCAGGGGACTAGCAATAGGTAGCAGCAGAGTTTCTAAAAACCCAGGAAGGATCCACCGTGCTTTGAAGTGGAGCCAGGTCAAGGAAAGGATACCTCTGGTGTGAAGAGCAAGATGTTTTGAAGGGATAAGCAAGCCTCGGGAGGTCAGCTAGCAGCGTGAGTTGCAAAGGAGTCTGTGCAACTGGTGCAAACTCTTCTAACCAGAACCTGTGGTGGGGAATGTGTACAAGACAGCTCCCACACAAGTCTGCACAGCTCACTCTCGTTCTCTTCATCTCAGCTGCACCATCACTTTGTTTTATGGAACAATACAGGCATTTTATAGGCAAGTAAAAAATGGGGAAAGGGAAAGGTCCATTTAGTTTTACTACCGTAGTTTGGTTATGTTTGATACACTGACATGCAGGGTATATGGACTGCCACTGAAGTTATCCTGCTGGCTGGAGACCTCCAGGTAAAGAGACTTGTTTGTATGTATAAAAATGGAGCTTCTGACCTAAAAGTGTTAATGATGCTTGCAGGCATATGGAGTAAATTTAGATTTCACTTTCTATGGGATAAACCCCTGGCACTAATGACTGAGGTCTGTAATTTATTCAGCAAAATGTTCCAACCTCTTCTTGCTTAGTGACGTCTTCTTGCTGGGGCTTCAGGGCTTTGGGATTTGTTGATTCTTTTTTTAGATTTGATAATCCTATCTAACCCTCCTACAAATGGGACCCCAGGGAGAGCTTTTCAGTTACACACAATTAGTTTTATAAGCAGCATTATTAAACTATCCATTAGCAGGTTTGGGATTTTTTTTTTTTTTGGTTGGTTGGGTTTTTTTAGTCCTTTATTAATAACAATAGAGGCTTTTGTAACAATAATAATAGAGGGTGGCACTATGAAATGGTTTCAAACTCTTAATATTTCCTACTTGTGAGTAGAATGGGAGACTCCATGTGAGAGCAGGCATCTGCCCACCTCAGGCCCACAGTCTCCAGGGGAGAGTGTGAGAAATACAGTGCACGCAGGGTAATATTTCTCCCTGCTCCTTTTTCAGTGTCCAGCTCTCTTATATAAAGCTGGTGGCTGTACACAAACCACCACATCCATGAAGCACTTTTTTCCATAAATTAAACTTATTGCCTTATGCACCCGTTTATGCTTTTTTCTTTGTCAATATCCCGTTAACAATGCATTCCCAACTCCTCACTGTAGGAAAAGGTACTTTCACTTATTTTTAAACCCGTTGCCTGATAACTTCATTGTTATGAGGCATACTGAGCAGTCATTGCTTATTCACTTCCTCCCTGTCACTCCCAGATTCCCTTTGTTCTCAGGGTATTGTGTTTGACAAGGCTGTATTTTAGATCTCGTTCTGAGTTTACCACAAACTGTAGTGTTTAAAGCTCTGAAGTTGTGGAGTGGAGCTGAATGAACTTTGCCTTTGTCTTCTCTCTTGGGACTATTGTGCTGCCATCCCTACTCTTGGCAGGCCAGTTCATTTACATTTTAAAACCTGGATTTAGAATGGATATGTAAATTGACATTATAGTTGGCATAGTAACTCCTGCTACTTAGTTTTATATTGAAAACCTAGTGCTAAATTTGGAATTTAAGATATAGACTGTATACCTGGCCAGTTTGTACAGAAGGATTGTAAGTAACAATTTGATTTGAGAAAACTGAAATAAAAGTTCAATTAAAACCAATCAACAGTATTATTTCTTTCTGCTGAAGGTTCAGAAGCTTATGTTAGTTTTCACTGACTTTTTCAGACAAAGATTTGCCATTTCAAACTTACTGTCATGACTCTCCAACAAAAATAGAGAAAATTTGAGAGCATTTTCTTGTAAGGAGGCCTGGCTTCCTCAGCAAGCTCCGAGTGAGTTCATTCTTTTCTGGAAGCAGTATAAGCAAATTACGTTCACTTATGAACATGCTAAAAGGGGTGTACCTTTATCTTTTTAACACACACAGTTTTTAAATTAAGAAAAATGTTCATAAAGTCATTGTTCATTTCCACCCCATGCCCATCTTCCTTTTCTCTTTTTTTGTCTTACAAAAGCAAAGCAAAATCCATGAAACATTCCAGTGGACAGTATGGTTTTCCTTTGTTTATTTTTTTTAAAAATATATACTGTAAGACAAAAAAAATATAAATATATATACACACAGGTTGGCAACAAATATAAAATGGCACTTTCTGTACTAAGAATAGTCACATGGTTATTTGAATAACTATATCTCATAACGTCTGTAGACATTTCTTGGTAACAAAATTATTAAGAATATAAAAAATAATGGTTATCCCGTTCACTGGACTAGAATTTTCTACAGTTGTTCTAGGACCTCTCCAGAGAATTAATAGACTGGTTGATGTCCCATGTTAATCTGCAGAATGTAGTTTGTTACATTTTTCTTTGGGGTGGGCTAGGATCCAACCCCTTATTCTCCTCTTTGTTGCCTTTTCATGGGCAACACAAACAGAACAAAGCAGCAAAGTTTTATATTCCTATTTGGTTCATAGCTGTCCATAGCTGAACAAGCTATTAGCTGATGAACAAACAGGATCTCAGGGTTTAGCTGGGAACATGCTATTGCCATCTTCTGTTCTGAACAATAGTTTTATTATTTCGTAAGTCATTGTCAGCTGGATCACTTTACTGAGACCAGAAGTACTTTAGGAATAGGTCTTTAGAGTCAATGCAACACAACAAAATAGTCCCTCCTTTAGAGCTGCTTAGTGTTTGCTTTTCATACATCTTAGGTTTACAGAAAGAATTTGTGAAAATCAGTCATTTTCACAAAAAAAAACACAACAACAACACAAAACAAACAAACAAACAAACAAACACAAAATAAACCCAAAAAAAATCAAACCCACAAACCATTTGCCTACTTCTCTACATTTTTCTGGCCTCACTAGGAAGAAATATGTCTGGTGCCTTCTCCCCTTTTCTTCCCTAGATGATTCTGCAAAGAATGCCCCTCAGCCTGCAGCTTAGTCTTGTCATCTGACCTTCTGCCTGCAGATTGGTTTGGGGGGTAGCCCTTTGTTCATATTTTAAAAGAAACCTCCTTCTCTTTTCCTAAACCTCTCCTTTTCCAAACAAGCAACTGAAACCTAAGGAAGTGAATCCTTCCTCGAACCCTGGTGGACTGGAACATATGTGGGAAAATCATTTGCCTTTTCTCTGCTGTCTTGACTGTTATTCAGAAATGTCATCACACTGTACTACTAAGTGGCACAGGTCTGAGACGTCTGCTCTGTACCAAGAAGTGTACCTTTTACCTTCATTGGATAAACAAGATTTCTAATCTGAGCGACAGATAGATTTGTCTTGCCGCCTCCCACTCTGGAAGATATCTACCCCGTTCAGATGCAGCCACACCTGAAGGAACTGTTTTTCCAGCTTTCATATGTAGGGGGAATCTTAAAGAAATCAGTGCTAAGAAAAGGTTTTCAGTTGCTCCTTTTCTTAAGAAAAATACCTATTCAGAGGTCAGAAGGATGTTGAAAAGGGTTTTTCCTCTGCCTGCACACACAAAGGGAAATGGCACTGGTTGACATAGCTCCTTTCCCCGGGGTACAGAAACTGGGAAACCTGGAAACAGGGGGTCATTTAAGGCAAGGACCAGTGGCTGGTAGTTTTCCTTGTCTCCTCCCAGGGAGTAGTTAATCTCATCCAGCTTTGCAGAAACCCAAGAAGGTATGTGTGCAAACTCATGGGAAAGCTGTTCTCACTTGACAGGGTGGGAGGAAAGGAGAAAGGTCAAGAACAGAGTGCGTTTAACAAAGCCATGTGCTCCTAACTGTGTGTCGCTGCTGAGTCCAGCTGCTTCCACTCTCAGCTGGCATTTGGTGGTTTCAAATACTAAAGCACTAAATAAAATATGGGGGTTTAATACCTTTGTTTTTTTTAATATATCCACTGTGGGCTGCTAAAGTAAATAGGATATTGCACGAGTGCACATTTCATTCATTTGAGCAGAAGCTTAAAGCAGAAACGGGGAGCTAATTAGCAACCAAAACCCACAAAGACAAATCCTGGAGTACAGCAAAACTACAGTCAGATATAAATTCCCTTTTAAAGAAATATACTTGGAGGACCAGTTGCATAATTCTGCAAGCTAAGGAGAACACTGACTCACTAAGTCAATATTTGCTAGATCTACAGAGCCAAATTCAACTCTCCTTCAAGACAGAAACAACTTCACTGTTGTTTCACAGCAGTGAAGGGGCCTGGCCATGAGAATAACAGGCACCAGCCTGCTGAGCTGAACAGTGCTCCCCGAGCACTTCTCTTCCTGAGTTCCTGATCACTGACTGCCTTCTCAGGGTCGATTGTCCTTCCTTCCTGAAGGCTGTTGGCAGTTTGTCCTTCTTATTTGGTAGAAACACACAACTAGGAATGGATCCTTTGGGTAACTTTTCCCCCTCTTTTGACTAGTAGAAATAATAGGAAAATACAGGACTGAACTAAGAAATTACTTTGATTTTCAGTAGGGCATGTAGTAAACACCAAAAAAAAGTGGCTTAACAGGGTTTTAAGTAAGGGAACATGGCCTGCTGGGGTGCATGAAGATCAGCTAGTGAGAGAACATGAAAAATTTGCTCTATGATTTCCTCTGGTATTTCAGTTCTTACGGAGCAAAAGAAGTATTTCCTTGCAGTTTTAAACCAAGAGATGTTGTTTGACTTGTTGCACCACTGCAAAATCCTGTTCAGGTTTCTCTGCTATTAGCAAAGTCTAAGGTGAAAGCAGGCACAGTCTGGGAAACCTGAAAAAAAATAAATACATTTCCCTGGGAAAATGCAGTGCTGCATTTTAAGTATTACTTTAAAGAATTATTTTAATGTCTATTTTTAATATCTATAATTTTAATATTTGAATTTATCATTTTACCTTTAAAGACACCTATTTTAAAAGGAACCAGTACACACCATTTGCTTACCCAGCAGCATATAAAAGAGAGGCAACAGATTCTTTCCCCCCTTTTGAGGGCTTCACTACCAGCAAGAAGGAAGGAACAGCTGGTCTCTGCATTTAAGAACAGATAATGAAAGAACATTATTTCATATTTTCTCTGCAGCTTTTTTTAAAACTTCATGGAGCAAGACGTAAAATAGGTGTTAGCACCTGAAACAACAGGAAACTGATAATCTGACTCCTTTTTCTCCACCTTTCCTTGATTAAGAAAAACCAATTACTGTTCTGTGGGCTGGATTCCTCATTCTGTTGCAAATTACGAGCAAGTCCACAGAAGCCAGATAACTTGCAGGCATGCTAATTCAGCTATGCCCTGATGCTAAAGAGTCTTTTGGTGAGTGAGCTTCCCTGTTACTAGAGCAAGAGTCTTTCCTCAGCCTACTTCCTGAGCTATGTAGGCTTGGGAAAGCTTAATGAAAGTAGAAAAGAAAGCAGGCCGGAGGAAAGGGGAGGGCAAGAAAAATGTTTAAATATATTTTGGTTTAGAATCACCAAGCCTCCTTTCTTAGTAGGAATCAGTTAAGATTACAAGAGAAACACAGCTTGTGGACTGAAATGCTACTATTTTATGGTGCTCCTGAAAGAATTTGTCTTTGCCTTGTCAACTGCAAGTGATGGCAGAATGCTAATTTTCTTTTCAACTGATTGTCATGAGTATTTGCTGATGTTTCTAAATGAATGTTGATCAAAGGTTCTCAAAATGTTTTTAACTTTTTAGATCTATGACTTAACTAAAAATGTATTTAACATCTTATTGTAAAAAATTAAAGTTGATTAGCCTGTAGCTATTATTTAGCCAGTATTTTCCATATTTGTAAGCTACTCAGTAATTGTGAGACTTTTATTGGTAACATTTAAGCAGGGTTCTTTTTAGAACATTTGACTAATGATAATTATTGTAAACAGCACCTGTTAATTTTTTTTGAGAAAATAATACTTGTCACCTATAGCCTTCATGCAGTAAGATAGAAGAAATTTATCAACAGAAGCAAGTATGAACTTGTACCTAACAAAACCACTCTTCCTTATTTACCTATTTAATGACAACAGAGTAGGAATAAGCTGAAGATCAGAGAGATGGAGAGTGTGCACCAAGGATTTCTGTATTTCCACTCAGCAGAATCTAGACAAATGTGTTGGAAATTTTAAAAAAATAGAGAAAAAAATTAAAAAAAGAGATACACAAACCCTGTCAAGTTACATCAACAAACCAAACAAAATCAATCACCTCTGACCATTAAATTGCCTGTCTTTCAGTCTTCAAAAAAGACACCAGAAGCTGTTTTGAAGGACTGAGCAGCATATACCTATTTTTCTGGCTGCAAACAACTGTGAATTCCTGTTTTCTGAGCAGATGATATTAACCTTGTCCCAGCTGAGGATGAAAGAATCCTAAAGCTTTTTCTAGGCTCACCTGCACCCATTGACTTAGAGTTGAACGGTTTGACCACTAATTAAAATAATGCATTAAATATTTAAATTTTAAAAACAAGGTAAACCTAGGCGCTACAGGCTGAACTCACCCATGCATAGCTCTGTTTTTAAAACTGATCTCTACCTAGAAGTCAGTGTAATCAGAAATAGCTCCTTTTAGAAACTACCCTATAGTATTCAAGTCATTTTTGTTGACCTTGCCAGTTTAATGTTCCACTCATTTCTTATTTACCCAATAGCCATCAGAAAGCTCAGACAAGCTGTATCTGAGGACCATGGTGGTAGACTCAAGATCAACTCAGGTAAAACAAACTGCATTCTGTCCTGCTCTGCAAGCATTACTGAAACAGAAATATCATCAGTACAGTTTCCAAAGGGATTTTCCAAAAATGTATCTTGGCAGTCTATTCTTCTTCCTCCATTTTGGAGAAAGCGTTTGCCCGTAACACCTCCATGCAGTTCACAAGAATCAATGTTCCAGTTAACTCTCGCCAATGTTTTGTTACTGGATTTTTCATTTTATCCAGGGTTGATTGCAGGTCTTGTAAGACATCCCTGTAACTGTCTCCATAATGAGCAGCCCATGTGTAGAGAAAGTCATATGCAGGTTTCCACATCATCTGAAAATAGAGGGGGGAAAGGGTGGAAAATTTATTTGCAGAAATTGAATTATTAGCAAAAAAAAGCTAAATCTTTGCAACAGTACAAAACTCATCAAAAAGAAAATAAGTGTTTGATCCCCAGCCATGCTGAAATACTTTATCATAAAAGGCGTGTTGATGTAAAAACTGCAGTTACCTTACGTACTTCATTTCTATGAAACTCTCATGTTCTTAGAGAGGTAAATAATGCAGAAAAATTCTCCATTAAGATGATTATCACCAAGTCAAAATATGTCTTCATCTGAAAGTTCAGCTCAAAGAACAGGGGTGGAAGGAAAACACTTTTCCCCTTGGCCATTTTTGCAATGCATACATCCAGCAGCAGTTTCCCTTTTCAGAGTTTGGCTGTGCTTTTGATGGTTAATGCCACCCTTTGTCTCATTAATCAACATCCTACTTAGCTACTTAGCCTGGAACTTTTAAAAATGCTTCTTATCTTTACAAAAATGTTTTCTGGTAACAGCAGCAGGAAGATGATCTATCTACAAAATCCTTGTTTAAAAAAAGAAAGAAACAGACTCCAAACACTCCAAAAGCAGGAGTCAAAAGCTTTTAGAATTAAAATTTTTAAATGAGGACATATAATTTTAAGTGTCCTGCAAGAAGCAAAGGAAATTAAAAGATAGCTTATCAGTGCTCCTTATTTCAAACTATGATATATTTGTTTTATGTCAAACAAATGTGGAGCAGATCCTTAGCAGGTGTAATTTGTCATTGGTCTAGAGCCATTAATTAAGCCATGACAGGATGATTCAGATATCAAGCTCGACTTACATCTTTCAAAGTGCTGGTGTCCAGAATAAGTTTGTTCAGTTTACAAACAAAAAGATTGTTTTCCCAGATGCTGTGCTTTTCCAAATTTAACTTGGGCCATCCACTTTCTAGTTCCCCACTCCTCTTTGGCAGTAAAGGATTTACAAACAGCAACTGAGTTAGCAGTTAGGGGGATGATACACAAATCCACAGAGAAACCCACCACTTTTCAAAAGGGTTCTGACATTTGCTGTGTTAACAGAAACACATACATGCGTAGTAAGAAAAGCATACAGACTGATGTATGCACGTTCATATATATATATACAGAGAAGTGGTCAGAAAGTCCAGACTTTTAATGTCTTTTTCTCTTTTAATGGAAAAAGCTTTTTTATGGTTCTGATGGATAATTCAGGAGAAAATTGGTTATTTCCTCAACACAATCCTATCCATTTACAAATAATACACAATATAAATCTCTATTTCCTAGTTTTAACCTTTATTGTCTTTATCCCTCAAGGAACTGGGTAGCAGTTTCCTCATAGTTCTGAGCTTTTCTTCACATTTATGCTAAGAACTCTCAACTTACCCCAACACTGATTCTATTGTAGTTTACTCTGTACACGTCTCCCTTCACTTCTGCTGCCTTTCTCCCCCACCCCCAAATGGGAAAAAAAATGTCAAACTCATATCCCCAGAAGCGTGTCTCAGCCTTCTGTCTTCAGTTTAAGCCATAAAAAAAAGTACCTATGCTTTCAGTGAGGTTTCTGATTTTAGGTCTACAAGGGGGAATGGTATCATCATTTACCCAAAATGAATGGTGTCTACTTCTCTCTTCAAGCAAGTCTACCTTAAGTTATAGCCATGTGGTTACAAGAGGAGGAAAGAAAAATAATTTGGTGATAGGTGGGAAGAAGGCTGTGCTGAAAGAGACGTTTTTAATATAATACTGTAAACACTACATATTACAACATATTTTAATGAACTAAAGCAGCTCACCACTGTTATATTTAGGCTGAGACCAGAATGTTTATGTATTCCTATTTTCAGCGTGATAACCGAGATAGCCAACAAGAGAAGCTAGGATTTCCTGATATTATGCTTCTGGCTATGCCTTTACTCTGTCTCCTTTCTTTATATTCCTGTTAGACCAGGATATTTGAAGAATTGACATACAGCCTTCTGTCTTCACTAGAATGTGAAAAGACAGTGAAAAGGTGCTATGCTTTGACTCATACTGAAGGTCAGTCTGACACTGTGCAATCAGAGAATTGGCTGAAATATGCCTAAAATATAAACCCTGGTTTCCTCTACTCTGTCACAATTGTTTTTTTTTCCCCTCCCCCAGGGAAAAAAAAAAAAAAAAAAAAAAAAAACAAACTGGAAGATCAAAAGTTTTATAAGTTAGTCATCAGTGATGCATGATTAACTCAGTAATAATCTTCAATCTAAATGCTCAACAAACTGAACTAACACTGCAAACCAGGCTTTCTAAGGCAGTTCATTCTCCACATCCACATACTCTAATGAAATGGGTGAGTTAAATTGCATTTGATATTCCTGAATTATATCAAAGTAGAATTTTAGGCAAAATATTAAATTGCTGCAGCATCCTGGGTGAGTCTCATCTCCTCTATGTGCATGAGTTTTTCCCTCTGCTCCCACTGCCTCTGCTGTGTAGCTGATAATGATACCTACCATCCTCTGTAAAGTGATTCAGAATTTACTGATGAAAAGCACTTCAAAATCTAGGCACCAATTGTATGTACCTCGGGTTACCTCTGTGATCATCTGGGAGAAGATTTCTCTCACTAAGAAAAACATTAAGTTTAAAAGCAGAAGCATTTTTCAACTAGTCAATCTTCTTAATGGTAAAACAGTCCTTGACGGGTTACCAATTGGTTACTGTTTTCAGATAATCCTCAATATTTAGTCAATACTTAGTACTCCTCTGTCTTTGCTTAGTTTCGTGTTTCCATGCCAACAAGTACTATCAAGGAGAAAGATTTTCCCTTAGAAAATTCCAGGCTGGGATAAGGTGGATTTAATCAGGTTTTTTTTATATCTGTTAACTAAATGTAATGATCAGCAATCATTCTGAAATTAGTCAGATTAATGCTAAACTCATAGAATTCTGGGGGAATCTTCACACAGATGTGAAGTTACATTGCATTAGCTACATTCATTT
>NW_008614415.1:0-574 GCF_000691845.1 Merops nubicus | reverse complement strand
CCCTGCTGAACAACATACACAAAACTTTATAAAAAGGATATTGCTTTCTGTATATAAAGGTTCAATTCACCAGAGCACTGAGAAATCCAGAAGTCAGAAGAAAGCACTGAAATTCAGTTAAGACTACTGATATTTAAGGTTATATTCACAGGACAGTGAGGGTGCTAAGTGTTCACATGTGATACCTGTGCTAGGAACCTGGTATGCTTTGAACTCACTCCTGTCTGGACAGGCACTATTACAAAGAGCAGACAAAACCAATAAATTCCTCATGAGCCAACCCAAAGCCTTGAGAAATGACATAAAAAGAAAGCAAAATTCTGATCTTTCATTGCTTGCTGATCATACTCTATTATTGGCTTTTTTTAATGAGAAATTTGATTGTACTATCTCCTGGCAGCAGATACTGTCACTGAGAGGCAGAGAATTTTGTAAGTGGTTTATTATAAAAATAATGTAAAAACCTCTTGAAAATAAAAAAAAAAATAAGGTGTATGAGGCAGAAGATGGGTTTCATGGAAATAGACATCTATTTAAAACAAAGTTAAAATATATTTATTATTTCTTTATATAT
>NW_008614414.1:68500-129852 GCF_000691845.1 Merops nubicus | reverse complement strand
TTTTTTTCCTTCCAGTTGCTGTGGCAAGTGAGTATGCCTCCAAGAGTCTGGATAAATTGGGAGAAAAGCTTCAACTCCTTCAAAACCCAGTGGAACAGGTAAGACTCAAAGGCTGTGCACTCAAGGGCTGACAGGCCTGGTTCTCACAGGGCTTCTAACCTTGGGAGTGGAGTAGGCTCTTGTATGAGGAACAAATTACCCCAAGATGCATAGTGCAAGCTCCTACAGGAGTAAATACTTAGCAGACACTGTGCTAATTGTCCCCTTGGTGCAGTTCAGAACTGTGGTGTACTGCACAGTCCCATGTGATGTGTCCTTCCACAGATTATTGCTGACACAAAGGAGCGGATCTCATCCGGAGTGGCTGCTGCCAGGGATGCTGTGAGCAGCAAGCTGACAGGTGTGAGAGATGTGACAAAGGAGACTCCTCAGAGCAGTGTGGAGGCTGCCAGATCTGCAGTGCCCAGCAGTGTGGGGATGGGCACGGACTCTGGAGTTGGCCAGGCAGCAATAAGTGGAGCAGAAGCTGTGCTGGGGAGAACAGAAGATGACTCTCTCCCTATTGGAAATGAGGAACTAGGTAAGGAAACAGTATGTGTGACTGTCTGCAGTGGGAACCATCACACTGGGGATGGTCAGCCCCGTTCCTCACCACACTGCTCTGGAGTGGGGCTAATGGGAAGTGCCATGCTGCAGGCTACCTGGCTCCTAGTCCAAGATCTCCTGCTACCTGCTCACTAACAGTCTCTGGGCAGCCACTTTACAGATACTGTCTTTTTCCTCAGCCAAACTGGCAGCCTCTGAGGAGGGTGCAGACATAATGCCTGTGGAGCAGCAGCAGGAGAAGAGGAGGTACTTTGTGCGTTTGGGGTCTCTCTCTGATGAACTTCGCCCGTTTGCCTACCTGCACTCAACAGACAAAATGAAGAGGGTCTGGCAGGGCATGCAGGAGGCCCTTGCACAGCTTCATGGTGTCCTTGAGCTGGTAGGTAGAGCACCATCTCCTGGAAGGACGGGACAGAATTGTTGGCTTGATCTCAGTTCTGTAGCTGTGATAATGATTGGTGCTGTTCACCAGCAGACCTGTCTTGACGCTCTGATCTTGCCCTCATGCAGATTGAGGTGTTTAAGCAAGGATTTAATCAAAAGCTTCAGGAAGGACAGAAGAAACTGCACCAGATGTGGCTGGACTGGAGTAGGAAGTCTTCCAAAGAGAGTGGAGATGAAACATCTGCAGAGCCAGAAGTATGTCTCTGGGGAGGAAAACAAGGGCTCTGAGCATCCCCTTGACTTTAAATTATTTTAAAGTGACTAATTCCTCTGATCTTGTCCTTCCTCCTCCCAGGAGATGGAGTCTCTGGCCCTGCTCATGGCATGCAATATCACACAGCAGCTACAAATCACCTGTTGTAAAATAGTGTCTGCAGTCCAAGGCCTTCCTTCAAGCCTTCAGAATAAGGTGAAGCAATCTCTTACCACCATAGAGGAGCTTCATGCTTCTTTCTTGGCAGCAAACTCCATCCAGGACTTGCCCAGCAGTGTCTTGACCCAGAGCCAGAAGAAGCTGGCTGTGATCCAGAAGTACATGGAGGAGCTGCTGGACTACCTGAAGAACAACATACCTCTGTCCTGGCTAGTGGGACCCTTTTGCCCCAGGGAGGTGGAGGAAACATCACGGGAGGATGATGCCCCCCAGGAGGAGGAGGTAGAGAGAACAGAAACAGGGCATCATGAAGCCTCCAACACTCTCATGTAATAGATAAGATCCTAAAGCCTTGGCATGAGTCTGAGAGTTTGGTCCTTAGCTTTACACAACCCCACTCCTGAGGGTGGTGTTGTCACATCCTGGATGATTATTGGATACTGGTGAATTTGGATACTGGTGAATAAATCCTTAGCAGCTTTTAAGGAAGGTGGTGGAAGTAACAGGGCCACTAAGTGCTTGTATAACTGTCTTTAGGAATTCCAGCTGAGATCTGGGCCAGAGGGAGATCAGAGCCAAAGCTCTGCAATGCTCTTGCCTCCCTAGCAAGCTGTCTATGCTCTGTCCTTCACTGGGGTATCCAGTGCTGCCTGTGGTCAGTAAATGATTGGTCTTGAACCCTCAGCTGGTACAGTGTAAACATCTGTCTTCCTAAAAGCTGTTTGTATTGGCTCATAATTGCTTAAAATAAAACTCCTGCATGCAAAAAGTGTCTCCAGTCTTTCTTGGAGAAAGGAAGAGTAAGCACTGCTCAACAGATGTGAACTCTGCTCTTCCAGTCTGTTCCTTGGTGCTGGGACAGTGCCCTCAGCAATGCAAGAGCTGGTGGCCAGTGGTGCAGCAGGGATCACATCTGGTAAGCCCTGCTACTGTGCTGGGGAGCACCAAACTAATTCCTTCTTACTCAAACTCCATTCTTACTCCCAAACTTGGAGCCATGATGTGCCTTCCTGGCACTTCCCCACGACTGGAGAAGCTGTGGGGAGCTGTTGGGATCCTGGGACCCCTTGTCATTAGTCCTCCTAGGTCTAATTTTCCTCCTATTGTTGTCTGCTGCTAGCTGGTGAAGTCTTCATGGTTAGTGGTGTGAAAGTGGACTCACTGATGGAGAGTCATTAGGGTTTAGGTGACATGTTACTGTCACCACTGACGTCTCCTGGCCAGATGCTTCAGCTGAACTAAGAGCTCTTCAGCATGCCAAGAGTCTTCTCTCCTAAAGAGGCTGAACAACCCAGTGCTTTCAGGCTTGCAAGACAGTAATGTAGTTAAGGCAGATTAATGTAGTTAAGGCAGATGGACTAATGTCTATTGAACTCCTAAATGAAAAGCTCTGGTCCTTGCTTCTCATCTTTCTGTCTTCAAGGAAGGAAGTGGAACCTGCTCCCAAGGTGAGTACTGTTTCTTCCACACTCATTTTTAAAATGATGGTTAAAATTCTTGTTTCATGGAGGGCTTGAGGAGAGCAAGGACAGACTTGAAGAGATGGACTTTCCTCCTCTCTTAAACAGATGTGACTGCTGTTCCAACAGCACCCCTCATCCTGCACTCCTGTGTATAATGGCTTTGTGCTGCACTGTGGCAGGACCACGTGGTCCTTGGGGTTTGGTATTAGTTATTCCATTGATACAATACCCTGATGTAGCAAAGATCTGGATCCAATTTCACTGAGCTCAACATGTCAGAGAGGCTATTGGACAACTGTCCAACCTATTTTCTCATGTAGTAACTAGTTTATACTAAAGGCAAAATAATAAGGCCATCTAAGCTGCCAGGCCAAGCTGTTATTGAGGGCTGAGAGATAAATTGCAGGGTCCACCTCTCCACTACAGGCTCTCTGACTACTGTTGAGCAATTTCTCTCTGCAAAGAGCTTGAGGAGAGGCAGATCCAGTCTGCCTGATGTAATTACAGCTGGATTTGCAGGGTGGGGGTGGAGCACTAGCTGCCAGCAGCACTGGAGATGGTCCTGCTGCTTGGTGGGAAATACAGTACATGTCTTCTTGATGGCAAGCTGCACCTTCCTTCATAGGAGGAACCAAACTGTTTTTAAACTTGCCTGGCTAAAAGCTCTTTAAGAAGTAGCTGGATGTTGCTGATCTTGATATTGATTTGTCAGTGTAGCAAATCTGATCTATATTAATATAGTGCTTAGCCAGGCAAATCATGCTGCTTCTGCTCATGGATCACTGGGGCATATTCTTGCTTGTTGATTAAACCTATTTCCTGCCAAAACTGTTGGCTGCTCTTCCCTTGGGAGCCTGGTGCACTGCTTGTGGGCTCATCTCAAGTTGCAGCTGGGAACTTAGATGCTGCATGTGGTTTGGGTTCTGCTGGAGCTGATACAGGACACCCCAGCAGCTCTAAGGCTTTTGTGGGTCTTCTGCAGTTACAGTCCCAATGGCCTACAACAAGGTTAAATGATGTTCTCATGGCAGCACCTAAAGCTCTCCTTAAAAGAGGAGACTAAGTGGAAGCCTCTGGATACATTTTTGCCCCTCCTTTAACTTCCAAAGATTCAGAGAACCACGGAGATGTGCTACACCAAACAAGAAGACACAGCTCTGACCAAGACTAGTCACAGATGGAAGAGTTTGACTTGCTTATTTCTTCTTCCTCTTCTGGTCTCATCCACGCTGTGTGGACAGCAGGGCAATAAAGGTGATAAACTGGGAATGACAAATGGACTGGCTTTTTGCAAGGTTTAAGATAAGTTTCTATCTGGGAAAGTATCTGAATTGTTCTCCATTTTATCCAAGGTCGTCTGGCTATCCACATTTATTTTTGAGTCATCCTGGTTAGATATAAGAAATGCATTGGTAATGTGACAACCTTAGACAAAAACCTTAGCAGGGAAGACATGTTTTGAGGTCTCTTCTGGCTCTCAGCAGTCCTTGGGAAGGATGTAGTGTTCATTGATTCTGATAATTATAGCCCAAGTGATTATATCTTACCTTCCCCTACTGCTGTTCCTCCCCACTTATGTTGTGGTCACATATGATAGCTCAGTTATAGGCTGATTTGAATTTTAAATGCAATCACAGGGGCACTTGCTTTTGTTTCCCTCCTGGTAGATGCCATCATTTCTCTCTGCCAGTTTGCTTAACATTTTAATTGTTTAATTCTCACATTCATGTACTTTTGTCTGTCTGTATTCAGTTCCTGCTGTTCACTGTTCAGCTGTCTGACTTCTAGGTCAGGATGTGTGCTGGCATTGGGTGAAAGCTGCCTTGAACACAGCTCCAAAAGGCTGCCACTTCTCATGAGTGACATTAGGAGGCTTTAGTCAACATGTTAATGTGACCCCTAACTGGTAAGGGTAACTGCTTAAGGAGGGTTTCCCAAGCAGCTTTGTCATGAAGGCAGTAGGTTGGGAAACTGAAGTTCTCAGCCAGTGCTGAAAGGCAGAAGCTCTCTAGTTGCTTGCAGGGACCTTCATTTCTCATCTCACTTCCACGTTTCATGACACACTTGGACATTGTCATCTCTTCTGCAAAGGCTGCACTAGAAAGAAGACACTCCCAGTGTGGGAGCACAGTCAGGCTGTGGGCCCTGCTCTGCTGGGTGCTCCTGCTGCTGTCTGATGTGGGCAGGCAATTTCATTTTGCTGGTTAGCACTTATCCCTGTGCTTTCCTGTTGTAACCTTCCCCATCTGCTCCCTTTCCCACTGCACCTTCTTTCCTTGCACTAGAGGAGGAAACCAAGTGTTTCAGAGCATGAGAAACCTGAAAGGACTTCTCTGTACTTGGAGCTGGATTGTGCCAACCTGAAACCATCGGGTGACACCAGCATGGATTTGGGAGCCTCTGAGAACATACATTTGTTTGCCATGGAGGGACATAGGTGCTTGTAGGAGTATTTTGCAGTGACCTCTATCCCCAGCTGAATTGCAGCAATGCTTTCCCAGTTAAAATCTTTGCTGGCATCAACATTCAACTCTTCCTTCTTTCAGAGGCTCCTGTCAGGGGACTCTTCTGGCAGGTCCTGGTAAGACTTTGAGCTGGACAACTTGCCTTCCCTCTGTACCCTATGGATGGCAGGGGAGGGAAGAGGGTCAATAAATCTACTTCAAATTGCCTTACAAACCAAGCGTGAACTTGTGACAATTCCAATATGGTCTTTGCATGGCTTGTTAAAGCCCCTGATGCCTCCAGGAGTGACAGGCACCTGACCTGATCGATAGCTCAGCTGCCCTTTACTGCTGCAAACAAGGCAAAGCACCTTCTGTGAATACAGAGCACTGCCAGCAAATAATTACCCTTGTTGTGGTGCTTTCTGGACACTAGTGTCTGCCCCTGCGGTAACGAAAATCCATTTGCAGCAGCAGTTAGTTTGCAGTATTGACTTCCAGGTCTCCCTCTGATTCCTGTATTTATTTAGATTCAGCAATGGCTTGAGGTTTGCCAGCAGTGAATTTGGAGGGGAGGTGATCCAGAGAGGGGTTAGCAATCGGAATGCTGACATAGTTGGAGTTGATACTATCCCCAGTAGCAAGACTCTTGTTTTTGCCTGTGTTGAGCTTGGCTCATAAACTCTGCTGGGAGGTTGGTACAGGATGGGAGATGGGCACATTGCTGCCCCGTCCTCCCCACGTGCCCCTACCATGCCCTGGAAGGTGTGGTGGTGGCATGCTAAAGGTGATTGTCTGGAAAAGCTAAGTGAAGGCAAGAAACTGCAAGGAAGGAAAGGGTGTGGAGGAGTTTGAAGCTAAGGCTAGGGAGAGGTAGAATGGGGAAGCAGGAGGAGGAGGTGCCATGAGGGCTGGTGACAGAGCAGGTTGAGAGGCTTGATGGAAAGATAGTAGATTTGGAGCAGAAACGGTAAGAATTCAATAAGCATGGGAGAGGAGGGTTACACTGAGTGTCTGGGTTCACCTGGGGCAGGACTTGGGCAAGGTGATGAAGAATGGAGGGCAGGAGAGGAACCAGGTGGCAGGGAGGTGGTCTCCTTTTCTTAAGGGTATTGTGTATGTATATTATCAAGTTGTTTTCCTGGGTGTCTCAGAACAAGGCAAAATAGTAATTCTGTCTTTTGGTGAGGAAAACATTCTCTTGCAAAAGGGACAGCAGGAGATCATTGCCCAGTAACCACTTCTGCATGAACTATCCTGCAGGGTGCTATCATCACACAGGATTTTACAGGTTTTACAGAAGCTGCTCTTCCCTTGGATGAATTGGTGAAATACCAACTGCCTTGCAGCTCACAGTGGCCCTTCCCCCAACAGAAAAATAAAATTGTTTGGTTTTGTGTGTGCTGGTCTTTGCTAAAACACCACTCTACCTGCACTGGCTGACTCTGGAGGAACAGTTGACTGGCATGTTCACATGGCAGGTGAACATGGAGGTGCTGCCTCCCCTCCCTGCTCCACCTCTCCTGTCTGATGGTTTTTGCAGCTGGAAGCTGAAGGTCACTTTAAATATCATCTTCATTTAAACTGCATTGATGGAGTCATTATAGCTGAAAGTATAAAGTTTACCAAACAGATTACAAAGCAAATGCATTGTTTGCCCTGTAAGAAATGGACTGGAAACACTTCCCACTTTGTGGAACAGAAAACAACAATTTCAGGGTTCTGAAACTCGTTTGTTTGTTATGTCTTCTCTTGCATGTGCCTTGTTACCTCCCAGTGATCCTCAGCAGCCTGGGGCATGAGCTGCAGCCTATGATGCTATGGCTGGCTGTTCCCACTGGTATGCCCTGGTCTGCATCCCCTCATCCTCCTGGTGAAGCTGAACCATGGCACCAAGGAGGGCAAATGAGCCTCAGCTGCAGGTCCTGTGAGGGCTTTTATGCTTCATTCATAGTTCAGCCACGGGAGGAGTGGTTATAAAACAGGAGAGAGTCAGATCTTGGGTCATCCTAAGCATTTCTGATTTCTTTTGGTTGTCAGAACCAGCACTTCTTGCTTGTCCTCCAAGGGTGGCTCAGAGTGGTGCTGGGCAGAGCTATTTTAGGAGCAGAGGATCACTTAGGCTTTGTCAGTGGCAGAGTAGTTTGAGAGACACACCCTGATGGGCACAGGTAAAAAGCAGAGGTGTGACAGGTGTGGATAGAGCAGTTCCAGGACAAAAGGCAGTGGCAGTATGAGCAGGCCAGCAGCCTTGTGTCCAGTAGATTAAGTACAAGTTCATCAGCTTGTCTGTGGAAATAGGAAGACAAGAAATTGAGGAGCTGAGAGGTTGCAAATAGATGTGTTGTGTGTGGATATCCCTGTGCACGTGTTCCTTACACCGTGCCTCCTCCAGGGACTGGCTCGTAAATGACAAAAAGCTCCATTTCTGCACAGTGGATCTGTATCAGCATAAAAGCCTGGAGCAGATATGAGGCTTACCTTGTGGTTACTGAGTACTGCTCACCTGCTCCAGGCCCAGGCTGTGGAAGCTGGTCTGAAGAAGCAAGGGGTCTTATTTTTGTGTCATTTTAATTTAAACCCAGAAAAAAAAAAAAGTAATGGTATTCATTAAAATAAACCCTATACTTTAAATGCAATCTTTACCTTCATGTTTTCCACTTCACTTTCATCAGGTTCCTATGTGAGGCTAAGCAAAGTTTCATCTTGTGCAACTCAGGATTTCAGGAGCTTCCCTTATTCTGCTTTACAGTCACAACTGGGGAATCTATACCACAGGTAAGGAAAATGGTTACACCTCTACATCTCATTTTAAAGCTGTGGAATGAAACAACACAAAAAGGGAACTCTCTTTCCAGGCAGCATGTACTGCTTTCAGCACTGGTGCTTTTGCAGATCCTGGCTCAGGGTTTTCCAGTCTTCCTGTTGTTAATGTTGCTGTGATGAGTTTGGCTCAAAAAAGAGACTGCAGCAAACCCTACAGAGTAAAGGAGGTAAAGGACAGGGTCCTTCCATTCTTCTGTGGTTGAACTGGCTGTTCCCATTTTCCCCCAAGAATCCCTAAACTAAAATATCTTGGGGGAGGGGGGGACGGGGAGGAAATCAGAGTAGAGAAAGCAAATTCCAAGGTACAATTTATGTGGGTTTTTTGGTTGATTGCTAGACTGCAAAATCATTGTGCCTTGTGACTGTCCATGAGGTGTTGCTACTGGGAAATGCCCACTGTTTGGCCAGCCTCTGAGCACTAAACCACCAATTTTGGGGAGAGTTAAAAAACGAACAAACATGAAACCTCTTTTTAAGTGATCAGCTGCTGCAGCCCAGTGGGGGACTGCTCTTTTCAGAACCTGCCATCAGTCATTGTTTTGTCCTTTGAATAAACCCATTAGATTTACCTCTTGAAATGCCTTCCTTAAAAGGTGATGGAGCTGAACAACTTTGGTCCAATGTGCCAGCCCCTGCAGAGCACACAGCCTGGAGGAAGATGGGGGTGTGAGTCCCATTGCATAATCCCTGTACACAGCACTGAGTGTTTAACCTTGTAGCTTGTTTCCCAACTGATTGTCAGGGTTGTATTTAAGCTGTATTGTTTTTATGTGAAAGTGAGTCTGGATGGTTTAGCTGCTTTTAGGTGCAGGAAGCAGGGATATCTGGTTGATTTCTGCAGTGGCATCCTTTCTCAGTGCAATTCACTGAAGCTTCAGCAAACCACAGCCCCTCACTGATTTTAGCAATCCTGTGCAGTTTGGGTGCTGCTTGCAGATAATTGACATAGAATTTGGAAGCCTGATGGCTGAAACTTCTCTGATGCTGCTTTTGAGCACTCTGATCCCCTTTGAAATTCTTTGTTTTGCTGCCTTTGGGGGAATGGTGGGGCTTTGAAGACTCAGTTCAAGTTATTAACATCAAAAGCTAGAGAGCAATAAAGGAAATGCTGTGCCAGATAGGCTGCTTTTCTTGCAGGGGAAAAAAAAAAAGCCCAAACCCAAACAAAACACATGCATTTCAAGTTCTGCAGCAACATCTCTGCTGCTGATAGGAGTTGGCTGAGTCTCCTCTGCCTCTTGTGAGATGGGCAGGGGAAAGCAGCAGGTACAATCCTGGGTGCAGCTCAGCAGCCTCCCCACACTGAGCCTGTCAGCATGATGCTGCTCCCTCAGGCTTGCTACTAGTGGTGGAGTGGATGGGGGGACACAGGGCCCTGGCAAAGTCCCTGGGCTGGGGGTTCTGAACATCATCTAGTCTTGTTTTACCTTGCATGTTGTATCCTTTTTTCTCTAGGGCTAGGATACTCTGGCAGCCACACAGCAGCACCAAGCCCGTGGCACTGGATGGTGAGTATGTATGAATGGCTTGCAGCCCAAAGAAACCACAGCCTAGATAACTATTGCTCCAGCTTTGTTCTGAGTGAAATTTCTGCCTTTGGACCCAGTTTTATTCTCTGCTGCTTGATGGTTTGCTTCATTAAATCTATTTGCCTCTTTAATGCAATACATATGCCCTGGGACAGAGGTCAGAGGTTGGTGTGTTGAAGAGAAGCAGTCTTGTTTCAGGCAGCCCCTGAATCAGTTACCTGTTGCATCCTTCAGCTGAAGTCCCAGGGAGGAGTTCCTGACCTCTAGATGTGCCTCCCAGATCAGAGCAATTGAGAAAGTGAGTTACTATCACAATATTGTGGATGATCCAATGTGGTTTTCCTAAGAGAAGTGATAAGAGGGCTGATAACTTGGTTAAATTACCCCCATCTCCATTTTTCCTTGTGCTGGATTTTGAATGGGCTACCCCTCTGAGCTGCAGGCACACCAGCAAGTGCAAGGGTTGTGAGGACTCTGGCAGAGCCCACAGCCCTTTCACCTGGTGCAGACAGTGCTCCTGCAGCTCCAGGGGACACTGCAGTGAAGAGTTTGATTTATTTTTTTTAAATTTTTTTTCTTTTCCACTTATACATAAATAGGTCCAGAGGAAACCTGCTGTTGGGTAATCTGTGATGTGGTGTTTGAACACAGCAAGATCAGCACCTGAAATGATTGTCTCCTGTGGGATTGGCAAGGCTTTGAGGGATGGGTGGTATATAACAACCAGAGGGTCTCTAGGCACAAGTGGTTGGGACAGAGTTGAAGCCCTGACTAGAGTCAAGTAAATGTGAATTTGGAGGGTGTGGGCAGGACCCAGCAGGTGACCCTTACCCCTTATGGCTCTGGTGTCTGGGTTTATCCAGGTCCCTGCTGCTGCTATCAAGTGGAGATGATATGCCTGGTAAAGTGATGGTAGAGGAAGCCTTGCAGGACCAGAGGATGCCTTCCCCTTTCTGATCCTTGCAGCAGGCCAGCCTGAGCCCTTCTCATCTCATTTGTCCAACTTCACACAGAGCTGGTGTTTTTCTTTGAGAAGGGGACTTGATGGTTGGGTTTGTGGGGTAGGAAGGGGCAGTAAGGGTCCTAGGAGATAAGGAAGTTTTTGGGGTAGGTGGAGAGGGACAAATCCATCAGGATGAACTGGATTTGCTCATTGCCTGTCTATGCAATTCTTCCTTCTCCCAGACAATCCACCTGCTGAGGAGAAACTGAAAGACCCAAATTTATTTTGTCATGGCCTGTGGATTTAGTATGAGAAAATGTGTCTAGAGACACCAGTCCCATGTTCCTAGGGCAGCCTTGCTGCCTGTTCTGTCAGAGACACGTGGGCAGTACAGAAACTTTCAGTGTCACATCACGGGAACACACTTCAGCTTGGAAAGAACATTTTCTTTTTGACTTCCTTCTGTTTAAGGAGGGAGACAGGTTATACCTGAGCAGGAACGTGGAACCACTGATTTTGGTAATGACTGCTGGTTCTGCAGGGGAACTGATTGCTGCTATTCCCCCGTGATTTCAGGAGGTACTAGGTAACTGTTATGGCAAATCTTCTAGTTTGTTTCTTCAGCCTAATTAGAGGTTAAGATCCATGAGCCTGCTGGCAGCTAATGACTAGAAGGAGCTGGCATGAGTCAAGGAGCTCAGCAGAGAGAGCTCCTTACAGATGAAGGACAGTGCAGGCAGCAGGGATGCTGTGGCTATTTACTAGCTGGGGAGACCTTCCTTCCTGGGGGGTTGCTGGAGTCTGCTGGGTGAAGGGACCTTGCCACTGCCAGCCCCTCCTTATGGTGCTCTTCCTGCTCCCAGGGCATGTGGGTACTGGGGGGGCCCAGGACCCCCACAAAGGATGGCATCCAAGGCGCTCATCCACAGTGGGGCTTCCAGGGTTACTGGAGGAGGCCGAAAATCACATGCACCAGTAAACCTGCTGGGAGCAGGCTGGTGTGTGGGGTGCAGGTATTGTCTGTCTTTGACCCCCTGCTTCCCATTTTGGGTACAATACACTGCTTGCAAGCTACTGGTAGGTGTTGTGGCTTTATCTGGTTTTATATGGCCCACCCCATGACTTCTCTTTTTGATGGATATGGGCAGGCACTGCAGTGTCCCACCCTGCCCCCAGCACCACACAGAGGTGGAGTTCAGCCTTTCCTTTAACACCTCTGGTTATCCCTCCTCATGTAACTGGATCTCTCTGAGCTTGTTTTCTTGGGAAACTCTTGCAATGATATCCAAGTGGTCAGTATTCGTGTAAGAAAACAGTTCTAACAATTTCCCTGGAATTTGTGAAGAATGCTGCTGGACATGCAGCTTGGTGAAGCTTGCAGAAAAGCCACATTTCTATTTGCTCTTCCTTATTTCATTGCAGACATTTTGATTTGGGAAGCTGAACTACTGGAAGCAGGAAGGAAATTCTTAGGCTGCTTCTCTGCTTGAATCAGAGCAGAGGCTTCTTTTCTAGTTAGGGTGCTGCCAGCAGTCTCATCTGTGGGGAAAAAAAAATTGAAGGGGAGCCTCCAAGGCTATGAAGATCTTCCTGAAAGGATGCACCAAAGTGTTCAGCCACCTAATGTGTTTCCTCAGGCCACAGCTGTGATGAGGATAAATGATTTCTCAGCATCCTGCTTTTAATTAAAGGGTGAGCTTGCAAAAGGGCAATGTGGATATTTGTCATCTATGTTCTCAGAACTGGTGGAGCTGGAGGAAGTTTCAGTGTTTCTCAGGGGCTACAGGAAACTTTTCTAGCTTCTGGAAAAGCCCCACCTCGAGCCAGAGGTTTGCAGTCAGCCATTAAAGCTGTTGTACTTCATGTCATTTATGCCTCTGCAGCATCTGCAAGGACAGCCTCAGTGTGGAGCCACACATCTGGACATCTTCATGTGCTGTCTTTCCACACCCAGTCATGTGCCTCCCCTCCTGGGAGACCTCCATGCAAGATTCTTCTCAGCATGAGAGGTAGAAGAAGTGTCTAAACCCTGAAGGAATAAGACCTGCCTTAAAGTATTGATAATCACATTCATCATTTTCTTAGGTCCAGCCTCCCTCTTAACACTTCCACAAATCTTTAATTATTTTGAAACAAAGTCAACAATTTATTCTTCCTTGTCCAAGCTGTAAGTGCCATGCTTTCCAGCCCTTTGCTTCCCTGCTGGAGAGGAGCGTGCCAGCAGTGTCAGCTGCAGCCCCAGCTCTGCCCTGCAACCTGTGACAAATGGAGGAGCTCAGAGGAAGATGATTTCTGAAATGAGAATGGATTTTTCAAATTGAAAAATCTTTACCCCGAGTCCATCGGTCATGGTTAGGGAGGCGCTGGGAAAAGAGTGGCTCAAACAACAGTGAGATGATGCCTTGTGGGCACTCGTTTGTGCTTCCAGTGCCAGGCTGAGGAGGATGAATCAACCATCCTTGCTCCAGCACAGCCCCAGCAAAGGGGCCCTCCCGAGATGGGCTGTGTGAGCTGTGCTGGCAGCTCTGCAGCAGAGTCTGTGCATTCTTTGTCACCTTGGTAGAGAATGGTCGTGGAGCAGTGAGAGCAAAGCATCACCCTATACTTGGCAGCTTCTAGGTCACAGCAGGGTGTTGCTACATAGGTGCTTGTAGCAGCACATGGGTGGCTTGGTGACTTTCCCCACTCAATTTCTGAGATCCTTTTCAGATTGCCACTGACTTTGTTGTGCAGCTCCATACCACTGCAGTCTAAAATGCCACTTGCATAGGGAGTACTTGACTTGCAGGGGTTGTTTCTCTCTTTTAAGATGGGAAGAAAACCATTCTCATTCCATGACATGAAGGTGAAGGCTCAGTGATGCCTGTGAGGTCTCTTGGAAGGCATCAGGGATGTGCTAAACACAGAAGCCCTGTAGGCTCCAGGATAACTTGGAGTTACATGGCTGCATCTGGACATGGTGCTGCTCCTGGGATGCGTGAGGCTGTAGAGCAGTTTCTTTCTAGCAGCTGGGAAGATGAACTGGATGTCACTCTGGTGCTGGTAGCTCATGGAGAGGTGTTGCACAGACATCTATCAAAGGTGAGAAGGGCCATCCACTGTTTTCATGGGATTTCCCAAGCTGACTTTACAGCACTGACAAATTTGTGACCCTCTCCTTCCCTGCCACACAGCCAATACAGCTCCCACTAACCTAAAGGAGGTACAGAAGACCATGAATAACTTTGGAGTAAAGTGAGGATCCTCACTGCTTCTCCTGAGGTCTTTCTGGTGGTCTGAATAATCATTCTGTAACTCTTCAAAAGATTTGTGTGTTTACATGAGTAGCTTTTAGTGTTTTTCTGAAAATCCACAGTAGTGATTTGGTAAATAGAGAATAATCAGAACCTGAAGTATTCTGGACCCAGGCAGCTGTAATTTGCTGTGGGTAATCACTATTCTGCTGCTGCTCTCTGCTAGGTCTGAAAGTGCTGTGAATTTAGAGTAGGAATCAATTAAACAGCAAATAGGTTTCTTTGTCAAAATCAATTAAGTCCTCCTCCCAGCCAGTGCAATGGTCTCCCTGGAATTTCATATTCTGCTTGGCTGCCATTTCTTCAGCAGCTTTTGCTGGATAATGTTGATGTTTTATAGCTTGATTTAAATCATATGGATCAATGCATATGCATACCTTATTTGGATTTTCAATTACAACCATATATTTAGCCTAAATGAATTATCTAGGTTATAGTTGCAGCTACACAGAGAATTTTTCATAATGCCCAATTCAATTTTTACTTTCTCTGTAAGCATAAATGATTCCTTTGGAGAGTAGGATCATTATGGTTGTTTTGCCCTTCTTGCTGTAATATTAGTCTTCCAAATGGCCTGGACCAAAAGTTTTCAAACATCTTCAACCTGTGGATTCTGCTTTTGCTTTGGATAGAGGTGCAAACATTTGGAATTTACTCCTCTGGCTTGTGCTACATCATGGCTGAAAGTCGTTTTCTGGGTCATTTCTTATGGACTCCCTTGAACTGGCTCCCAGCCCCCTCGCATGCTCTCCCCTAACCCCCACAGCTCTCAGATCAGAGGTTGAAGTCCCTGACTTGTAGCTGTGCTCTTTTGGACCTATTGGATCTGAATTAGAAGAAGATCCTTTTCCCTGACTACTATGCATCGGAGTAACCTGAGTCTATATCTGTATCTCTGAACCCCCACATACCTTTGAGAGTTTGGCCCTTGGCATGCCTGAGCTCCTGTGTCACTGCTGCAAGCAGGACTTTGGCTCCCAAATTTCCAAAGTGTCTTTGTTTTCTACATTTCCTCCACAGATAATTTAACTCTAGCCCTGGTCTGGGAGAATGAAACAGTTCTGAATTTTAAACCAAGCTGTGCCTTGGTTTAGAGAGATATTAGAAAATATGTCTAATTCTTTTTTTTTGGGTGCAGTCTGTTGTCAGCAATGGTGTTAAGGAGTTACCTTTGATAGTCTGTGGTGTGCTCCAGCTCGGGTGTTCTTGCTGTCCAGTAGCAGATTTCTGTGCTTACCAAGATGCGTTTCAAATACATCTGAATTCTAATTGTTAACTGTGTGAAATAATTCCAGAAAGAAAGGTTAATTTTCAAGCTCCTTTTGAAATGTGTGACCATTAGATTGTGGGTACAAAACCCATCAACCTCTCATTCCCTGTTTAATTCTTAAAAATAAATGATTACTGTAGGTAAATGATGTGTTCCTCATTGTCATCCAGGGGAGCCCCGTGTGCAGACCAAACCTTGCCAGCAGTGAAGAAAAGCTGCAAAAATAGGAAATTTCAGTTGCATTTCATAATATTGGAAATTATTAGATACCAAAAGGTGCAGAATAATGAAACAACTATTTCTGGATTTGTTGTAACTCCAGGGTTCCAATTTTGATAAATTAAAACTGAAAAGGAGGTAATTGCTAAGATAATGTGAATGATTGATTTATTTTACCATCTGACAGCTGAACCAAAGCTTTCTCAGGCTGGTGAGCTTTGGAGAGCTGAAGCAAGACTGCACTCTCCATCTTCCACAAAATGCAAATCTTAAACACTTCATGTGGTTCAATGTATAGTTTTCCATTTAATGCAAAACTTTTCATGCTGAAAATGGAGGCCTGGGGTTACAAGTTATTCAAGAAATTGGTGTCATCTGAATTTTCTTTCTGCTGAAGGGGATTTAATGGATCAGTCATCTGCACAGGGAAGTGCTCTGACCACTGACAGTCCAAGGAGACAGCCTGGATGCCTGGGTGGTAAATCTCACTTTTTCAACACTGTGAAGCTTTGTATAAACAATTAACTGTTCCCTGAAGCAAATCTACTTTCCAAGCACTGTTCTTACCTCTAGGCTAACGAGCCTTTCTCAAGCTTTTCCTCTTGGATTTAATAATGACCTAAAAAATCCTTGCAGCTGAGAGAAATGCCAGAGGCAAGGAGTGAAGAGCCCTTTTCCTGCAGGGGATAAGGCTCAGTCAAGAGTCAAAATCATACTCAATCTCTCTCCTGTCCAGAGCAGGGACAGGGACTGTGGCTCACTTGTCACAGGGCTCCAGCCACCCCTTCCCAGGAGGTTTTAGCTTGTTTCTCTCATCAGGGATATTGTGCTGCTTGGCAGATTTCAAGAGCTGGCTGGAGGATGTGATGGTTTACCAGCATTACAGTCTTTGCTCCAGCAAAGTTTAATCCTTTAAGCAAGGGGAACAGTATAAGGAAAAAAGATGTAAAGTGCTTCCTTCTGCACTGTGCGTTGGAGCCATTTGTTGTGGAGGTCCAGACTACGACTCAAACAGGAGGTGCAGGATGTGACTGGGAGCCTTCAGGACAGGAGGGAGGTGGATCTAGGCTTCCCTGTGTCTCAGGTGAGCATTCCCAGCCTCTGAGATCATGGGCAAAAAGACATGGTGTGTTATCCTATTTTGTGAGTTTGCCTTCTTTGGCTTCTCTTTCTTCCCCCATTATTTTTCCTCTAGCAGCTTTGCTGTTAGCTGGGGAATAAGGAAAATCACCTTTTTGGGACCAATTTCCTATTAGCTGGATGAGTGGTGGAAATACTCACTCTGTGAGTTATGCTGCTATTGTTACTCAAGATCAAGGCTTCAGTTTCATCTCTCCAATTCCCACGTGCTGAGAGGGGTGCTCACATCCAAGCTGCAGTGTCAACACTTGCATGCTGTTAGGATCCATTTTCAGATCTCTGAGAAGTCTCTGCTGCCTGTTAATTTAATAGCTGCCTAATGTTTAATATACATATGCTTTAAGTGAGCAATTTCCTAGTTCCCATAATAGAATCTCTTTAATCTGTCACTATTTCTTTACCTATTTTTTAGGTCCTTTTAAAAACGGTGGCATGATTACAATAACTTTAGTTAAGCCTGACCCTTCATCAGGCTGACTTCTGAGGTGCTGCACAGTAAATATTATCTCCATACGTCTGAAACGTTTTGGAAAGTTTTAATATAAAGTAGTACATCTTCATTCTTACGAAGTGGCAGGCTTGATGGTGCAATTATCTAGTCTATTAATTATTATCTGGCCTACTGTGAAAACTATTCTTCCAGTGGCATGAACTGATCCAAATATAAATTAAGAAGGGTCAGGTTTATTTTATATCTGCTGCGACTTTGGGAAGAAAAAAAAAAAGGCACAAAGAAAAAGAGACAAGACCAGAATGCCAAACGTGGGTGATGCTAGATGAAAAATGGATTTATTTCAGAACAATGCCGACTGTGCTGATGCTGCTCCTCCTGGTCTGCATACTTACATGGAGCTCATTTTAGAGGAAAAACTAAATAAAACCATGACTCCTTGTTCCTTACAGACATGCAGAATATATTAGTTGTACAGGGCATACATGCCTCAGTTTTACTTCAGAGCCAGAGCTTTATTTAGGTTTTTAATGTGAAGTCTCCTAGATGTAGGTCGCATTGCTTGGGAAAGGCCAGTAATATCACCAACAATCTCATTGAAGCTTCTTGCAGTGTGCCATTTGTATTTCCTTGTGAAGGTTCTGCCTTTGGAGAACTCCAGAGCTTTGCAGAGTGATCACATAGTTTCTCATAAATGCACCAAGAGCCTTTACTGAACCATTAAGAATGAACCATATTTTTAGCCATCAGTGCCACTGAGCTGTGGTTCATAACTGGCTGTCATCTTTTTACTTCCTTCCTCCATGACTCTCTGGCAGGTGCCTCCATCCTCCTGAAAACATTCATGACTCTTTGTCATCACTGTTGTTACTATTACCATCACCACTTGCCTTTTACTACTAAAACCCAAAGTGCCCATAGCTCTGAAACAGCTGTCGGGACTTCTATGGCATTTTGGGAGGAGTCCTTTATCTTTAGGTTGTGACAAGCTGCCAATCTAAATCCATGTTCTTCAGTTATAAGAATTAGGAGAGAAGTAGGCCCCTAGCTAGTAGTGGGACATCTCTGCCATTTTAGGTAGGCAAATAGGGTTGGTCGTCTCTTGGCATCCCAACTGTTTTGTCTAAGGTCTTCAGCCAAGCTGAGCACCTGACTTTAAGAAGAGTAAGTCAAGGCAGTTGACTCTCCTCCTAGTCTAAATGGACTTCATCCACTCTATTTTGCACCTTCTTGCCCATGCCAGTGGTTACATTGTCCCTCCTCCCACTACCCTGCAGAAGGAACATGTGTTTTTGCTTGTTTTGTAGCAGCAGTTTGAAGACTTGTGAAGGATTGTGCTGGAAGGCTGTGGTGAAAGGGGAATCAAATCCAGGCTTCCTGAGCAAAAGACAAGTGGGCATTGGGCCATGATTCTTCTTTAGAGATGTGAATTCAGGATTTGTAAAGTGCTTTGAAATCCCCTGGAATGAAAACTAATGTAAAATGTGACAGCTATTACTATAAACTCTCTCAGCAAACTCGAACTTGTCCAAATGTCTATTCATAAGCTTATAAGAAATCAATTCCAAATAATTGTATTATGCCCTTTGTATTCGTGGATTTTCTACAGTAATTGACTTTATAGAAAAAGACATCTATCAGCTTAGCAAGGAGTTCACACCCAGCCTGCTACTAGGAGAATTACATGACCCTGTGTGTGAAAGCATCTCCAACAGACCGATTTTAAACGAAAAGCAGCCCTAACAATTCTGCAATTATGAGCACCCCCTCAAGCTAATCCAGCTCACAAAGTGTTTCATGCTGAATGAGTTTTCACTGAGGATTCAGATACTTCCTGGAGGAGACTGAGAAGAAATACAAAGTGAAAATGTGTGTGTTTGCTTAGGGTTAGAGTGGTAAAAGTGTATTTGTCTGTCATTTTGGAGTCAAAAATATTAGATTGTCACCTCCCCCAGTGGATCTTGGGCTGCAAATGCTTGTCAAATGCTACCATTTATCTCACTAAAACCCCAGAAGTACTGGAATTCCTGCCAGCAGGCATGTGTGTGAGTGGCCATGAACTGCTCACTGCTCCACTCAGGCTTGCACCCCATGAGATCTGCAGCTCAGGGACTTTGTGCTTGGCTTTTTGCAGGCTTTGGGTTCCTGTGCTGCTTTGGCACTCACCAGGCACGTGGGGAAGACTCGGGGTCTCATTGCTTCTTTGTGCATCTTGTAGCTGAACAACTGGGATTCTGGATATATTCCTCAACCATACTCATCTGAAAGAAGGAGTAAGGAACTGGCTTTCAGTTGATGGCAATTGCACGTGACTGTGAGATATTCAAGTCCCTGCTCCAAAGCTCAGTTGTGCTAAAGAGACCATCTCTGTTTGGTTTCACAGGACTTGAGAGGAACACCTCAAAGTATTATACAGTTTTCATTTTGTGCTCCTTGGCAGGAGACGCAAAGAGACTTTACTCCAGGCCTGCTACATCCTCAGTAAGTGCACTAACCCCAAGGCCAGCAGATTAAGGAGCCACCAATATTTCTTCATTTATTATGGCAGGATTGGATGGCTTCAGCCTCTAACCCAATGACGTGGTTCACAGTCTGCATCCCAGCCAGAAGAAAGCTGCCTCTGCAGAGCCAGGGCATTTGTCAGCTGCTCCCTCTCCAGCTAGGACCTCACCTAGTGAGTTGACTGGTGGAGGGAAATAACAAAGAAAAAGAAGACTGAATTTCTTTTAGGTTAGAAGCAATAAAATTATTTCAGAGATCATAAAAGGTACAGGAAAATCCCTAAGCCAACAATCTCTAAAGCAGATTGAGCCACTATCTGAAGAAAAGCTTGGTAGTATTTCTAGTATATTAGCATCAGCTACCTTCTTTTAGCTATTGAAGCATTTTCCTCTGATCTGAAAATCTTATAGTAAAATTTTAGACATCTTCCAAATGCTACTTTTAAGATTTTGAGTCAGGAAGTGCCCAAAGATTAGCCCTTTCACAGAATGATAAGCACTAAAAGTACAATAAATAAAGTTTCCTTTGAATGGCAGTGTTCTGTAAATTCTGCTTGCTTGCTGAGATTGCCTTTCCAGTTCTTAATTGTCAGAAAAGAAAAAGGCCAGAGGAGAAACTTGGTTACAGAAACCTGAAATTCCTACAGTAGGAATTTCCAGCCATGTAAAGATTACGGGATACCCAGGAGACATGTCTGGTCTTCATTCCCATGTCTGTGACACATTCCTTATTCTTGCACTGCTGGATTGAGAAGGCTCATCCAGGATCTTCCCAGAAAGCTCGTTGAGTAAGCAGTTGAATTTAATTTACTTTCCTTAAACATTTTGAATCCAGTCTTATTCAAACATGTCGTTCCAGGCACTGCTGGGAAGTGATGATATTTAAACCACTAAGTGAACACCTCTAGGGAAAAGCCTGCCCTAACTTCATCTCTATCCCTTTCTTTAGCAAACAAGGAAATAGTGAAGTTGTGTTGAGCATAAACACATTGAAACCTGAAAAATCAATTTCTTTGGTAGATAAGAAGAATCTTTCCTATATCTGTAACAAAGCCAAGATTAATTGGAGAACACTGTTCGTTAAGAAAAAAAGAAAACAAACGTTTTCATGGATCTCATCATAAACAACATTCTGTCTCAGTAAATCAATAACTCTAAGCAGTTGAGCAAGGAAGTGTTTGCTGTAGGAGGAGCTTAGCACCTGGAACAGATCAGCTGTGCATTGTCCCAGTAGCCTCTGGGCTGTTCCCATGGCTTGGTCTGGAACAGCACCAGCTGCACTAAGGTTTCTAGTGCTTTTTGCATCTTAAGGATTTGAAATATTGCAACAGCAAAATCTCAGCCTCTGCTTTTTTCCCATCGTACAGTGCAGAGCAGGGTGTGTACCAGGGGCCTCAGCTGGACAGAGGTGTAAGATTTAGCTGTAGATAGCAAATGTTTCAGTCCTCTCCGAGGTTTCAGCCTGGGTTTACTTCTTCAGGTTTGAGACTAGTGCAGGTTTAACACAGAGAGACAAATGTGTTGTCTAAACATTAAAGCTGGCTCTATTTTTGAGCGTATTTAAGGCACCTGTACATTTTACCCCCCATCTGCTCATCCATTCCTCTAAGTGTAGTGAAGGTATCAGACAAGGAAACAGGAATAGTGTCAGAATATCAGCAAACCTCCAAAACCCCAGGGATCCGGTGTGAGATTAAATTCCAGAAAAAGTAATAATAGATGTGAAATAACTTTGCTTGCAGTCTTATGTTTATAATTTCATCTCAAGTTTTCGCAAATAAGTAATTTGAGAAGTACTGTCTTTGTAAAATAGGAGAGTCTCAACATTTTAATGCCTTGAAATGTCCCTTCTGAGACCTCACCTGCATCCTTTTCAAATTCTTCTGCATGCTTCTCTCAGCAGAAAATACAATTAGGAAAAAGCTGTGAGTATGAAAAGGTGTCACAATAAAATAAAAAAAGATCTTGGGAAGGCTTTGGAAGCTTGATAATAATCAAATCTACCACAGAAAAGAAAATCAATGTTGCTATCTTTATATATCAACATAAACATTTTTATTTCATTACACCAACAAGAAGGACAAACTGTAATGAATCAAGAGACATTTCAGGAGTGGAATGAAGATGAAAAGGCCCAGCTTGTCAACATTCCTGTCTCATGAAGGATAACCCTGTCTCTCGAAAATGCTGTAAATCTTTCATTCTAAGAGTCTTCATAGTCCAAAGCAGGAAGAGGATCAGACCTCCAGCAACAACTCATGACCAAATTACTTCCACTTCAGCTCTCTAATGGGGACTATTGATTGGGATTTCTTTAGCGAGGGGGGTTGGGCTGTAGGTGTGCCTGGGTGCTGCTTGTGGCCAGAGGAATTAAGCTGTTCTTTGAGAGAATGGCTCCAGGCAGCATTTGGGATGGGGGAGCTGCCCTGCTACCCCCAGGGGTACCAGGGTTATAGATCTATAGAGCTCCTAGAGGACCACAGCAAGGCCTCCAGCCCAATCCTACCAAAGCTCCTTGCATGCAGGCACGTGGACCACAATGGCTCAGGCCACACACATGAGCTCCTGGGAGCTCAGTCCTGAGATAATGAGCTGCAGTTCTGCACTGCCCATCACCTTCTCCAAGGTATCCCTTAGGCACCCCCCTCTAAGGTGTCCCTAGAACACCTACAAACATAATTTGAGAGCTTTTCCAACTAGACACAATGCAAACTCCACCTGAATGACAAGTGTACTTGTGAAGGTATGTTCTGAGTTGATATGGATTTTTGGGCAATCATATAGAGCCAATTTTTTAGCTCTTAGCTGTGGACATTAATGGGAATTAAAAGTACACACCTCTACCAGTGTTTGGGAAACAAACTCTCCCTCATCCCAGAACAAAAGTAAATAAAGGTATTTGTGTGGCAATGAGGATTTGTTGAACTGGAAAGACCTGACTATTATTATTCAATATTCCATAGCTATTATGTATCTGCATTTGTAATTCACTAATCCTTCATTTATAAAGATTTTGGTGATGGGGATGATAGTTTGAGACTCAAATGACCTCCCCACCACAGATAACATCTCACAAACAAAGCAGAATGTTTCCAAATACTCTATACAGGCTGAATGTCCTTCACATAACAAGTCAACAAACATGAAGCAATGAATACATTTACAGAAAGTGAGTTTGGATCATGGACAGAAGGACTAAATCACTGAATATTATATTAATCCTACCGGCTCTAATATGAATGAGGAAAGAGAGATTTAGCTACATGAACAGGTAGGCATCAGAAATTTTAGTTTCTGCAGAGTTTGGAGCGCAGACTGTAGACTTCATTTCAATTAAAAATAATCTTATTAATTTATTTTTTAAACTGTGTGGAAAAATGCCAAAGTTCTGGTAGCTATAGCAGAATAAAACTGGTCTCCTTGACAGCACAGACGTAGAGGTGCTTTCCCCACAGTCTGGATGGAATGGTTGGAATGTTGGAGGACAGGACTGCTATCTAAAGGGACCCTGAGAGGCTGAAGAAATGGGCTGTTGGGAAGCTTGCACAGTTCAGCAAAGACAAAAGCAGAATCTTCACCTGGGGAAGAATAATCCAACACCCCTGGATGTGCTGGCAGCTTTGCAGAAAAAGGTCCTGGAGCTGCTGTTGGACAAGTCAAGTGAATCAACACCAGGCCCCTGCAAAAGCTGCATTACCAAGTGTGCAGCCAGCATTGCAAGGGAGGGGTCCCTTGGCCTTTTTCTGCGCTGGTGAGACCCAACCTGCAGTACTGGGCCATTTTGGTTCCCTGTTTGAGTCCAGTGGGTCCAGCAGAGGCCACTGAAATGATCGGGGCTGGAAAACAGGAGGTAGAAGGAAAGAATGAGTGAGCTGGGTCTGTTCAGCCCAAAGAAGAGAAGGTGAAGCTGAGACCTCATCGACATCTGCAATGGCCTGGTGGGAGGGTGCTGAGGCTCTTCACAGTGGTTCATGGTGGAAGGATAAGTGTCAACAAGATGAAACAATGGGTGTCCTCATTAGATAGAAGGGGTGGGGGAAATCACCCTGAAGGTGATCAGACATTGAACCAGGAGTGCAGAGAGGCTGTGAGACATCCAGAACTCTACTGGATAAAGCTTGGAACACATTGCTCTGAGTGGCCCTGATTCAAGCAGCAGATCAGACTGCAGACCTCCAGCACATGCAGTGTTGTGATTTGGCTCAGATCATCGGTGCATCAAGAAGTGCAGTTTTGAGCCAAAGGACAGTGGCTAAGTTCTTGAACAGTCTTGTTGAGGCTTTGATGGCTCTATGAAAACTGCAGCACTTTGTCATATAAAATTGCATGTGTCTGCAGGGCAGACCATGAATCCCTTCTCTGCACCGAGGGATTATTCATGACAGCTCCCAGGAGCATAAGTATTTATGAAAACTTGCCAATTATGGATGACTAACTGGCCCTCTTTCTCTGTGATATATGGAAAGTCTGTTTTCCGGATGTGTTAAGGGAATAATTTTCATAGCCTACAGCATTTTTACCTTGGTGCTTTTCCATACAAGCTGGCCCACAGGCAATCCTTTGGGCACCTGGTAACCAGGTGACTTTTTTCCACTTCCTTCAGGCTGCTCCTTCCTGCCCAGCTCGTCCCCACTGGAGGACATATTTACTCTCCTTTACTCTCTGTAGCTCTATGAGCATCACAGCCCTTCGCACTCCCTGTTAGCCTGAACCTGAAGGTTCCTCCTCCACGACTGCCTGGAGCAAAGCAGAAAGGTCAGTGAGTGAGAGGTTACAAACTACTATTCTACTTCTTGCTCTGCATTTGAATCAACAATACCTCCAAGGCTTTCAAACCACTGCCACCATGCACAGCTCCTCCATCCAAGTTATCAGAGTTGTTTTAGAAAAATTCAGGTTCCGACAACACCGGCACTTGTCTTCCAGGATGTGCCTGGGAGGGCTTGAAGGCACCCAAGATTGCCTTCTATTTTACTGTTCCCTCTCTCTTTTCAAACAGACATCTCTTTTCCTCCTCTGGGCTGGAAACTTTATTTTCTCTCTGGGTAATTTCTTTCTTTTACTCCAAAGTTTCAGGAGGCTTTAGGAATAAAGAGTCCAGCAAATGAGATTGGTTTCACCTAGTGGATGAGCCTGCAGCTGGGATATTGGATTTTTGTATGCTGCAGTTTAATTTCTCTCTCATCCTATAAGCTGTACAATTTTTTCTTAGTTCTTATCCCTGAGAGCAATGTCAGGATGCTTTCCTCTTCCCTGACAGTGTTCACTTCTCTAAGGCTGAAGGGTGAGGGAAATAAAAAAAGGTGGCCAGCCTTGGGATCTTTGTAGCCCAACAGCTTGCATTGATTTTCTCTTTGGAGGATTTACAAGCCCTCTTGCTGGGGAGCTACTTCTGAGATTTTTGTGAAACCTCAGTTTCTTCTTTGTAGCAAATTAACAGATGTAACACTGGTGGGAGGTAATTTACTACCTCCAGAACAAACATCCTTTGATCTCGTTCACCTTGAGTGAAGGTGGCTCAAACTGCACAGAGGTGACCCTTTCTCTTCCTCCAAACCATTCCCAGATTTCAGTTAAGAGCAGATGGAGGCTAGGCACTCCCAGCAGTAGATCCATCCAGAACCTCCATCCAGCATTATTTGAATTATCTCAAATATAAGTACTGAAAATATAAATAATACAGAATACGTTTGTTTCTTTTTAAAGCCAGGTTTCTGAAGGTGTTGATATGTACACACAGTGCACCTCATAGCTCCAGCACTGCACTCCCCAGTCAGAAGCTCAGAAAAAACCTGTGGATGAGTCTGGAGTTGAGCTGGGTTTTCATCACCCCATCAAGGTCAGCCCCATTTCACCCCATGGGTGCTGGTCCAGCTACTTCTTAGTGTCCCAAGAAGGAGACATTGCATTTGCACTAGACAATCTACTCCAGCCCTCTACCATCCAAACTTTTTTTTTTTTTTAAAAGCTATGAATGAGTGAACATTTCACACCTTATTTTAAATGTATATTTTCTCATATTCCACATGCATGGAAAACAGTCCTTCTTTGCAGCAGCCTTTTCCATTTTTAACAGATGTTACTGCCTCTGTTCCTTCCTTCCATCTGTCTCCTTGTTTGATGCTAAAAAGCCCCAGTTTGTCCATCTTTCTTCATAGATGCTATCATCTAAACTGCTGAATGACATGCAAATATTAGGAATACATGCAACAGCCTTGATCCTGCAGAAAATGAAATGTCTGTGTAGTAGATTTGCCTTCATGGTATCTCTGTGTAGTTATCTGAGCTTTGGTGAAAATTACTGCAAACAGATACAATGGTTATTAGCAACATGGCCTAAACCTGACTACCTTTCTTCAGCTATAGCATACAAACCTTATTCCACTACAGTCTAACTAGAGGCAAAGTTTTCAAAGATTGAGTTATTCTGCTTCTGAATTTCACGAGCACAAAAAATGTTACACGTTGCAAAATATGCTAAAGGCTCCACCTGTAACTAGTTTTGCACTGCAAAGCCATGTGCTTGAGTATTGAATGATGCACATGATATTCCTCACAGGATTAAGAGAGTTAGTCCAGGGGAAAAGCTCATCATGGAGCCTCAGGCTTGATTTCTGTTAAGTACCTTGCAGAGGGTCTCCTAATGAGGGATTCTTGTTTTTACTGAGGTCCTTTGCTGATGAGCTGAGTAACAAGAAGTCTGGAATGGACCCTGGATACAAAAGAAAGTCTTGAAATAGCCTAGAAATAATCAGCTTGAAGATCGCTTTGGACCCGTAATCCTAGAGACAAATGTAAGTAGCTTGGACCAAATGCCTTGCTAAGGAGCAAATTGTAAACAATATATTTTTAGAGTTAAAAATTATTCCAATTTAATGATATCTGTTCAGTCAGTGTTTCAAAGTAAATCAGTGTGTGAGCAGTAAAACAATAATGTACTTTAAACTAAATTATTAGTAAACAAATCAGTCTGGTAGGCAATGAATGCATGATCCATTATTCATTTCTATTATCCAGAACACTTCACTAGCTCTCAGAATCTGGCGATAAAGTATTCAGAATACAGTATCCACCATCCCAGAGAACAGTCTCTAATGTGATATTAAAGTTAAAAGAGAAGTGAAGTATATCTCCCCAAAGCAAAGTATTTGACTAATCCTGGAATGAAGCCATCTCATGCTTCTTTTTAAAGCTGGGTTTATTTATTTTTTTTTTTAACTAAAGCACTTTCCTTACATCTGGAATGCCATGTTCCCTGCTTGGGTCCCTGACCAACCTGTGAAGTTCTCCCAAGATGTCTCAGTAATGCAGGAGTGGATGCAGTGCCAGCCCAGCCCTGCTGCCTCCCTCCATCCCAACCGGGGGAGCTGGGAAGAGGTGAGGCACACCCCAGCTCCCTTCCCACCCCAGCAGCCAGGGCTGTGTCCAGCCTTTTCCAGAGAAAAAAGCCACGTGAAGCCAAGGGAGGATGCAATAAGACCTTTCCTGGCCAGTTTTTGCCTGTTGCCACCTAGTCTGTGTTGGGAGGGGCAGGAACTGGAGCAGTCTGAAAGCTGTGGGGGCAGAAGAGGGGCGGGCAGGCAAGGAAGGGTTTGCTGCCCACAGGCAGGGGACTGTGCCACCAGCACGTTTGGAAGATTCAGGATGCTCTGCCCTGCGTGGTGGAGGGTGGACTTGGCTCAGGTTGTGGGATATTTTCTGACAGACCCCGCAGGGAGGATGTCAGGGTTTTTTTGAGCAGTGGAGGAGAAATTGCTCTGGTTGAGAGCTTGCCCTTCACATCTGCTGTGACCCAGAAGCTATTTCTCTGCAGTTATCCCGGGGCAAGTGCTCCTCTTCCAAACCCTGCAGCTCCTCTCTGAAGGAGGTGATCACCACGATGATTTATTGCTCTTCTCTTGCAGCCTGTTTCATAGCAGGATGTAAAGAGGTGTCAACTTCTGATGCTGATTTCATCTGCCCCATGCTGTAAGGAGCATTGTTTCCCAGCAAGGCAGCCAGAGTGACCAGAAATAGAGATGCCCGTTAGAGAACGTCATTGCAGGGTCCAGGGTCAGAGGGGATCTTGGCAGACCTTTGTGATAAGCAAAACAGAGGAATACTGGAGCATAGTGGTAGATAAGAACAGCAGTGGCTGGTACAGAAAGACGGTCTCAGTTTTGGGGTGAGCAGACTACTACACCCCCACTCTCAGTGGGGTAACCGTGTTTTACTGCCAGGCTTGTGGGTTTAATAACCCCACCCAGTGCTTTTGTTTAGACACACGTCATGTGTGATATTCTCAGTGTTTTTTTTTTTTGTAAAATACCTGTTTCCTTTTGGTAAAATTAATTGGTTTCATGCTGAAGAAGGTGGAGACTGAATGAGTAAAGCAGCCACCCTCGATGCTGAGAGGCTAACCCAGTGTGATCTCTGCTCCACCAGTGAGGCCATCAGGGATTTTTCCCTTTGAGTTTTTCTAATTAGAAGGAGGAAGCTGGTGGGACTTCAGGAGATCAGACCTTCCCTGCAGGTGGGGCTGCTGCTGGGTCACTGATTCTTATTCCACTGTAAAGGTTTCTCAGCCTGTTTAGGTCTGCCAGGAGCTAAGAGGGCTTAATGGGGAACCATGGGTGATGAAAGCACAGGAGGACTCTCCTGTTCAGAGGATACAAAACATGATGTGATTCATGATGCATGAGCCCATCTGACTCTTCCCCCAAACTAGAACATCCTGAAAGCTTCTAACCACATATTTTTCTCACGCTGTGCCCTCAACAGAACACAATCCCCACAGGACCCATACACCCTTCCCCTGCCTTGTCTTGCACCCAGGGGCAAGGCTGGTGTGTGGCTGTTACTGTCCCCTTGGTTTTGCAGTGAGAAGGAAACTCATGAACACCAGATGGGAGAACAGTGATTATTGTGGCATCTCAGGACAGAAGAGGGCTGTTTTTAAGGAGATGGATGAGTGGTTGAGTTGCCACTTCATATTCTCTGCAAATGCATCCTGCTGCCTGTCAGTGTTGGGGCTATAAGAAGTGTGTGCCAAGAAGCAACAGGGCATCCAACCCAGCTGCAAAGAGATATCTGAAATAGCACTTGACATAAAGCACCCTCAGAAATGAGATATTTTTGCCATGTACACTCTTCAGTACAGACATTAGCCTCCAAGTACATTAAAATACACGGTGGCTGATCTCTGTTATGACATTTACCTTGATGGGTTTTAGAACAGAGGCAGAAGTCATAGCTGGATATACATGTCACAAAAAATTAGTCATTAAAAATTTTATCTGCACAATGAACACAGTATTTATTTTTTGTCTTACATAGATAATCCTTGGAGAATATAATAACTTTCCATGGTGGCTGTGAAAAGTTAATGTCCTGGATATATGAGGCCAGCTGGTCTCTCTAGGAACTGAAATGTGTGTGCAGTGTCTTGCCTCTCCTGCTTGTGCACAGGTCTGGTTGCAGAGGTTTGTTGACCACATGGTCAACATTCTGGGCAACCATGTACTCTGGGTATGTGTGCAAAATGCCCAAAACATAATCAGGCCATGCCAATGATGAATAGGGTTGAGTGAGGGGGAGCAAAGGCAAGGCCTCTAGGTCCTGCTCTTTCCTTGCTGAGCTCTCCTGGCAGAGGAGAGGAGTTCCTCTGCAGCAGTCACAGTCATTTCACTCCTACTGGGATACTCAAGGTTTACCTTCATAAAGATCTTCAGGGGAAAAAAAAAAAAAAAGAAAAAGCATGGATAAACATCAAGTCAAGAGACTATGAGAATATGAAAGCACCTTCAGAAAAATAGAAATATTACCTGGGTAAGGAATTGAGATGGGAATGCAAACATTGACTAGTTATGTGGAAAATCACAAAAGGCAGTCCCCTCCTAAAAGGTGAGAAAGTTGCAGAAGCATATTACAAAAACCCTAACATATTAAAAAAGGATTTGTTCAACCCTAGGAGCTGGAAAACTGCTCAACAACCCAAAGGACCTTTGACAGCTGAGGTATAAAAGGAGTACTTGGAGAAGGGAAAGCCACAGCAGGAAAACACAGAGCTTCTTTTGCATCTATGTCCACCAAGGCTCAGGGAGGCCTGAACCTCAGAGCCTCCCTTTGATTTGAAGCATTGCTATAAGAGGTTACACAAATAAATAACAAGCTGAACAGCAGCAGATTGCCAGGTCCAGATGGTATCACCCACATGCTCTCGAGATCAAGAACGAAGTAACGGACCCGTTCACTGCAGGGTGTAATCTTTTGCTCTAGACTGCCCCAATGCCAGATTGAAAAGTCACAGATATGATGTTACTTTTTAAAAAGGATTGGAAAGGTCCATGGAGTTACCTGTGATAGTCTGCCTGCTGCAGAAGGCAACTATGTAGAAGCTATTCCAAAGGATGTAACGAGTAGACATGTCATTAAATGCGGTTTGCTAGGAATGATTTTGAGAAAATTCATGCCTCAAAGATCTACAAAGGGCTGTAAAATCCTGACTGATGTGTAGAGGGTGAACAGGGAACAGATTTCACTGCCTCTTCCAGGCTAATATCTCCTGCCATCTGATGAAACCTGTAGACGACAGACTCGAGACCAAGCTAAGGCAGCTCCTCTTGCCTCAGTGTGCTGTAAAGGTGTGGAAACTTCTGGGTGCACAAGCAGCAGATGCAGGAAGTTTACCTGCATTCAAAAACTAATAAAATTCATGGAGAGAAGAGTCCACAGCTGTCTTATATTTAACAGCCAACTCTGTCTCAAACCTGCAGATATCTGGAGGGTTGAAAAATACATCAAGGAAAGACCTGAATTTGTTGTTCTGGTATTATCTCTTACATGTCTGACACTGGTTCCTGTCAGACCAAGGATGGTAGGCTACATGAACTACCATCAAGACCAAGTCAAGACCATCTGGACTGCTCTTAAACAAACGAAGAGCATTGTCTGCCATCCCAGTGCCTAGCTGGTCCCCTGAGGAACCAGCTGCGTGGGGTTACACTCCTCTTAACCCGAGGTAGATACTTGGATTGGTGTTTGGAGGAAGAGGAACAGCCAGGCTCATTATTCAGCTGGATGTGATTGCAGAGGTGAGGCTGAAGGTGCCACAGCCCCTTCCACCCAAGACTAACCCTTAGTCCACACTGAGAAGCCCACAGGTGGCCTGGCAACCAAAGAGAGCACATCCATGTGCTGCTCTTGTACTGCACTCCCTGGTGATCGACTCGATTTCCTGGGCAGGACACGACTGGGCATGATCAGACCAAACCTGTCTGCACATCCCTTGGCTTTGGGACACTTATTTTCAGCTCCCATTCTGTGCAGCCCTGACGACAGGTGGAGTGTTGTATACCTAAATCAAAGCACTATCCTTCTCACCCATGGACAGGGAAAGTCCTCAGTAACATCTTTGCAGCTCTGATGCTGTTACACTGAATTCCTATCAGCATATTTGAGAGTAAAATAAAGATCTTAACATCTTAGTGGGAAGGAAACGGTGGGGAGTGAAGCCAAAAGACTGACTGATGGGGATTAACTTACTCTCTATCACTTTTCCTCTGGCAAGCTGTTTGAGAACAAACTGTGGCTTGTCTCAAATACATTCCTTAAGACCAGAAAAGAATGAGATGTTTAGTGTAGTTTATGGAACAAATAGGAAATAAATGCAGTAATAATAATGGTGTCAATTTAGTTCAATGAATGGTTACTGATTCTTGGTTTATTTTTGAGTAGCTAATTGTGGGTGTTTGCTATTAGGCTGTTGTATTAAGTTTATCACTGAAATATCCAATCCAATGCTATATTTACAGATGACTCCCACTGACTGACTGCTCGTTAGATGTTTACATTCTTTCACTTATTTTTGACAGATATTTGTAATTCAGCCTTATCTGTGGCTGCATATATGTTGTTTTGTCATCTTTAATAGAGCTGAGGAGGGAATAAAATGTCATGTGTAATTTCTTTAAGGAATTTGGTTATTTCTGCTCATAAATCGTTTGCCAGCAGTTTATGAACGTCTCATGTTTGTTTGTTATTCAAAAAGTGCTTCTTTGGTGATTGTTAATGTTCCTTCCTGCTCTGTGATATTTTTGTGAGTGGTTTGTTCCAAGAGCTTGGAAGGAAAGGCTGAGCTGGGCTGTTGGTTTTGATTAGCCATAAGAGTAACAGGCTTCTGCAGCACATGGGGAGCAAGACCCCTGTGGGCATCACAGGGTGGCTGAGGTGGGATGAAGCCTTTGGAGATGGTCTAGTCCACCTCCCTACTCAAAGCAGAGTCAAGCAGAGCAGTCTGCCTGGGGCTGTGTCTAGCTGGGTGTTGAGTTCTCTCCAAGGATGGAGATACACTGGGTCTCTGGTCAATGTGTTTGTCTGCCATCAGAGAAAAAATATTTTTTTCTTCTCTTTAACCATAATTTCAGCTTGTCCTGTCCAAGGCATCACTGAGAAGGGCCTCACTCTGTTGTCAGTAGGTCCTCCTTCAAGTATTTACGGACATGGATAAGGTCTCCCTGAGCCTTCTCCGGGCTGAACGTCAGAGTCTCCTCATACATCTGACTCCCCGAGCCCTGAATCACCTCTGTGGCCCTTTGCTAGTCTCACTCCAGTATGCCCATGTCTGTCTTGTACTGGCAACCCCAGAACTGGCTTTCCAAAATGGATCAACTGGTCTGAAGCAGCCTAATATTCCTTCAAAAGCTGCCATTTCCCCTGCTCTTTTCAGGGAACACAAACACAAAACTCAGGCCTGGTATATAAATGTGAATATCTCTCAGAGATCAAATACTTACATATTCACAGCTATACATAAATATTCCCTTTTCTGCATCAATGTTGTCCTCCATGTTGAGCACATTTATGGGCATGCCTGTCTCCAGAAACATTGCTTCCTGGACCACAGCTGCCCTTGGATGAGTTGGGGAGTCCTGGCACAGAGGGCTTGAACTGGGTTTTGGTGCTGCTTTTCCTCCTCTCAACCCTTGCTTGCCACAAGGCAGCTTCCACAGGTATCTAAAGAAAAAGTGAGGGGAAAAAGAAAGCTACAGAAAAGAACACAGAGGCAGCAGATAGCCTGGAGAAGGTCAGTGGGGCCGTGTGTCCAACCAGCTCCTTCCAGAAGATGACAACTGCCTTGGGACTTGGCGTGGTGACATGGTCAAGTGGTCTGTGTCCCTGGGAATACAAATCAGCAGGACATCAGCACACTTACAAAGACAAACCAAAGATCCATGTAATAGCTCACTAGCCTCTTTCTCCAAGGCTTGCTGTAGTACCTGATGTGATTTACCTCTTATGAGTTTGTTCCAACCTATATGGTGTAAGTCTAGGGTAAATGAAAGACCTTGTGCTTGGAAAGGTTAGGATGAAAGAATTTCTGTCTTTACTCAATTTATGATATTGTGGGCCTGTAATATTGTTTCTCCCCTTGTATTAGATTTCAGGTGGATTTCTAAAACAAACAAAAAAAGTCAGGATCACTAGTTTTATAGCATCTGACGGCTGCAAAAACACATCATTACTAAATTCAAGAGCAAGGGCATAATAAAGGTGAAAAGTTAAGTAAAAATCTTGATGCAAAGCTCAGTGAAGCCTTGGGCCCTTGGGCCCTGTGCTGACCTGAGAGCTGGGCAGCAGACAGCTGGCCCTGCAGAAACCTTGTGTGCCTGCCCAAACCTTGGTGGTGGGTGGCTCCCTTGTGACTGTCATCCTCTGGTGCAGTGTTGATCAGTGCCTGTCTGCTCTCACAGCTAAGCCAAGGGTGTGGGAGAGATGGGTGTTGGCTGACTCCTGAAAGACTCCCTTGGGGACTCCTCCTCTCTCAGAAAGCACAGCCAGAGGCAAAGGAGTTGGGGAATGCTCCTGGGTTTGGTGGTTTGTTGGCATGCTTTGCTGCTTGTTTGCCTGCTTGTCTTTATTACCAGCCATTTATCACATGAAAAATCATCTAGAATATGTTGCTCTGCTAACGTTGCTGGCTTATGCAGAGTGTTTCACAGCTGTGAGCAGGTAAATGTGGTTGCTAGCTTCCAAGTGAATAATTTTTCATCAGAAATCATGACCTGGCAAGAGCAGCATTTTCCATCCTCCACCAGGGCTCTTGGCATTAGGTCTAGGAGGAGGTTTGGGCCATGTTCTGTTTTTGAATGGAGATTTGAAAATGCATCCTAAGGAGATCTTAATTTATTTTGTGGACTGAAAAGCCATGCTTCTGCTCAGCCATGGTAGGGGTCAGGCAGGTGAGGTGGAGCTTCTCTGGCCTCTCCTGAGTGTGACAGGTTCCAGCACCTTGCTAAGGATGTGTAGGCAACACTTTCTAAACACTTTCATCCGTGTAGCTTTGACACTGGTCTGCTGTTGACTTAAAAAGATACGTGTGGTCCCTTGGGAGCTCTGAGAAGTTCCTCCTGCAAAGCTGGTGGAATGGGAGTCCCTGAAGCACAGAGGAACCAAAGAACACTCCAAAACACTCTCCCCAAACACTAGACAGCTCACACGCTCATCCACTGGATGATACTAGCTGGAAGATGGTTGGGCTGGTTGGGATCTCTGGGGACAAGAGGGCTGTGTCATCATGAGGTTTCTCACTGCTTCTGCAGCTATAGCAGTCTCTAATTAGGCTCTCCAAGTACATCGTACTTCCAAACTTGCTTGGAGATAAAATTGACCATTAAAATAGAGAACTGAGACATGCAAGGGACTGGACATCTCCAGAACTGGACAGCACGTGGACATTAATCTGAGAGACGTGTGTTTTTATATGCTACAGCTTAAAACCTCCAGTCATCTGCATGATTTACTTCTTCACCTCTCTGGTCTTGTTCCCATACCTGACAGAAGCATTGTGAGAATACCAGTGACAGAGGCCAGAGAGGTATGATGCAGTTCATGTCTCCACGCCTGTGGGTGGCTATGCCTTGGATGGGTTCTGAGAAACCTGTTGTCTGGCTGTCAGGTCCCCTTCCACTGTCATCTGCCTCCCTGAGCATGGGATTCCCTGTGGAATGGGGGTGATAGTGTTGGCTTTCTCTGATAAATCACTGTATGATGCTCTCAGTCAGTTATATGAGAAAAGTCCATACAATTGCAACCCCATGATTCCAGGACCTAAGGCTTTTATGAATACATTACCAGACTCATTGTTCTGGGTGAGAAAACCAAGCAGGAGGAGGGACAGGGGATGCACCACTCTCTCATCAGCTCCTGCACTCATTCCTATGGACAAATTCCTTCCCTTTGCCACAGTGAGGAAAATCAGCTGAAAATAAGTGGAAATGGCAAATCCTGCACCAGTGGCCATGCCTGACCTGGGGCTGGCTGCTCAGCATGGCTGGGTAGAGACAGGTCCCACAACCTGAGCCCATCCCTAAATCCCAAGTGCATCTCTAAATCCCAGGCATCAGTCACACGGGTGGGGAACGGAGTGAGAGCCTGGCAGCAAACTGCAACTGTTTGTGCCATGTTCTGCAGCAAATCATCACCTTGTTAACAGAGCTGCTCTGGGAACAGAGATGGGGCCATGAAAGCGAAATAAATAATCTGTGTTGCATTTTGCTGTGAAGAAAGAGTGCTAATTGTGTCTGATGTGCACTCATCTTTATGTTACTGGTTTGTTACACAGCTCCTAAATCAAGTTTGCTCTAAACCAAACTCTTTCAGCAGCCCCGTGTGGCCTCCTCAGGTGGCTGGTTTTGCACACACGTGTCTCCTTCCCAGCACTATTGATCAGCTCTTAATTATAAAAACTGTGTCTGCTCTGAGGACAAGGAGGATGTTCAATGAGGAAGCCTCTTGTGAAGGAGCTATTTAAAAAGGCCTTGAATGAGTCTGAGGTGGGATTGATCCCTCAAAGGATGACGTGTTTCTGTTAATTTGTGGTGCCTAGGATGGTTCCTGGTGTGATGGAGGGTGGGGGGTGCCCTGTCCACTCATGCTTGCCCCATCTGCCCCCTTCTCTGAGTCTGGTATTGGGCTTCCCAACCCATGGACCTCAGGTTAGTTGCTTCACCTAGACGTGGGAGCTACATCACTGGCTATGCCAGGGCTACTGCTGGGGTGTGTTGTGCAAGGAGGGATTTTTCCAGCTCCTTGTCCATCCCTGATTGTCCAGGCTAGCTCTTGGAGCTTTCTTTGGCTGGTGATTCTATGTATGTGCCTTTTTCCATGCTATGGATGCGTGGGCAGCAGTTGTAACTTGACTTTCCAGGAGCTGATTAGTTGCTAATACCACTCCTCCTGTGCAAGACAGTTGCTGATCTCCCCTTCTCTGTTTTTACCTTTGCAAACACGAAATTCTGCCTCCTCTGTCAGTCCCTTCCCTTGCCCACCTCTTGGCTATGGAACAGCTTCAGATGGTTCAATTTTTATATCTGAATGGCAAAGAGAGATGATTAAGGAGAGTGCTTTCTATGTACTTCGTGCTAAGAGACCAGAAAGTATATTTAAAAGTTCAATGAAAGAAAAGCTATCTCCTGTGCCAAAGACCAGAAGGTGTCTTCTGACAGGTTGTGCAATGCTGAGAGCAGAGCTGGGGCCTGCCAGCAGCTCAGGATTTGTGGGCAGACAGTCGCCATGCTCACTGCTTGCTGGTACAGGTGGGGGTCTCCCAGGCAGGTGGAGGAGAACTGAACCTCCTGCTCAGCAAGCACCGTATAGCCAGTGAGGTAGGAATGCACAACCCTGCCCGAAGGGATCTGTGTCACTGTGAGATCAAGCTGTGCCCACACCAAAATCAGTTTACAAGTTCTGTGTGAACGGATTTGCCATTTGCATTGAGAAACCCCCATGGGCTGGCACAGTGCATAGGCAAACTGGGCCACTGTGGGTGTTGCTGAATGTGCCACGACTGCTGGACATCCCCAGAACCCAGCTCAGCCCCCACCAGCCTGTGTGCAGTCTTTGCTTGGCCTCACTCTGCAAGGCAATCACTCCCACTTCCCTTTGTGAAGGAATGGCATTTTCACCTGCCTGATCAGACTGAAGAGGTGCTGATGAACATTTTTGAGGGAGCCATTTCATTCCACTCAATAAAAATAAAAGACCATCAGACAAATAATTCGAGATCTATGGAAATCTATCATCCTTCTCTGGAACACTGGCAAGGCTGGTGTGGAGCTTCCTTGGATTTACTTTAAATGAATATTGCTCTGGTCTGCAGAGCTCATGACATACTCAATATTTACACTGTTTTTGGTTTTTTTGCCTGTGGGGCAGTGAGAGGCCTGTCTAAGATGCATGCAAGGCTTTAGCAAGCAAGGTCTTGTGCTGTTCCCTTCAGGGGAAAGGTTTTTGCTAAAAGGCAATCCAGGCTGTGTGAGATGGAGAAAAAGAAATATTTTAGCTATACTTGGTAAGTCTTCCTACCTTTGGAGTTTGGAAGGCTGGTAGATGGATGCTTCTGCCCTTCACGTAGGTTCCAGATGTCCTTGTAATCGTCTCGAATTGAAAGAACAGGAGAAATAAAAGCAATAAACACAGACCAATGCAATGGATGGCTCCTGAGGGAACAGCTCTTGTACTGCAGGTTTGCATCACTCTCTGAGAAAGCTGGGATGTGGATTTGCAGTCTTCCAAGAGCTGTCACTAAATACAAGCCTGAGACACCCCCAAGACATCCATGGAGGTGGCCTGTGGGCTCTGAGAAGGGGCTGCACTGGCAGAAAGGAGCCTGGGGTGGTGGAGCAGTGGTGGGCAGGGTTGGACCCTCGGGTGGCTGGGCGGAAGCCTTGCTCTTTCAGCCCCACCAGCTCACCCCCCTGACAAACCAGGGAGGGAGAGTTTTCCTCTGATCTTCTCTGCAGGACTGAGACATCTCCTGACACAGGGAGCTCCTTGTTGCTGTTGGGCTGATCCCATCAAAGCCTTTCCTGCTGGCTGTGAAATAGCCATCCTGCAGTGCAAGTGTGGCTGGCCAGCTAAAGGGGAAAGGCTGTTTCATACAGTTAACCCCATCACAGAGGGCAGAGAAACTCCTTCCACTTACCCCATGCTGGGAAGCACCTGGTATGAATTTGGGAGTGCCAAGGCCATGTCCTGTTGTGATGGGGCCTGATTCAGACACTGGGCAAGGGCAAGAGCTAGGGCTCATCACTCCCTCCATTGCCTACTTCTCAGAGAAGCTCTTAGGTCTTTGGGCAAAGGTGGTACAACCTAAGCACTGTGGGACTTAGCTTGGCAATGAATACTCTTGAGCAGTATATTCAAAGCAGAAGTTCATGGTAATACTGCAGTGGAGAAATGCTGCATTAAAGCAGGAAGTATCCAACGTGCATTGCAAATGAAGAGGTTTTTCATTTGTGTTCTAAAGGAGGAAAAATACCACCAAGCCTAGTTAATAACACTGGAAAGCTCTTATGGCTATCGGGGATCTTCAGCTCTAATCCCCTCTGATAACAGTAAATTGAACCAGCTCCTCTGCTGAGGTATTTCTGTGGCTGGATCATACTCATATAATAAGAGATATGGGTACTGCCTCTCCTATTTACCATTTCTTCATTTAAATATGTTTTTAAACTGCACTTTTCTTCCTTCAGAGACATCTGAATTTACTGCCTTTTAAATGGAAACTACTCCTGCAACAATGCCTTTTTCTATCAAGATTTGTAATCAGGCTGTTTCTGTTGAACTGTTGTTATTCAAGTTATTAATTTGTCATTTTACACAGGATATGATCACAGAAAGAGATGAGCAAAAGGCTCTATGCACCTGCAGGCAAAGCAGGATGGATTTAATTAGAACAAAGAACGCTGCAGGTTTTATCTTGTGTATGTGGTTGTTGTTGGGTTGTTTTTGTTATTTTTGTTTTCCCTCAGCCCAGCATTTTAAAAGCTTACACAGCAATCTGCATAAATTACTATGCACATTTTTATTTGAATTCTTACACCTAATTTGATTAATGATAATGACTTTGACAGGGTCATAACAAATGTTGTGTAAGGGAATAAGATAGACAGTTTTGGTGCTACTGTCTCTAGAAACAGAGCAAACACTGGAAACTGGCCTTTAACATTGATTTGAAGATATTTTCCCTGCTTTTGGGGTGGAAGGAGAGGGCAAATGTCTGTGGAAGCTGAGAGGTGGAAGCCTTTGCACTGGACACAAGGTTTGTTTTCTGAACACAGCCATCTGTGTGGCCCTAACTGGCCCAGGATGAGAAGTGGGGTTTCTTCTAGGGCAGGTGTTAGTGTCCCACCCAGTAATGCAAGTTTGACTAATGACTGAGACCTCCTGAAGAGCCAGACACTGGCTCCTACACCTCTGGCTTCAAACACCTCCACTCTACTTGCTGGCTGATGCAACAAAGTCAAGTTCTTTGTCCACCACTTCTGCTTGCAGCTTGGGCCAGCATCCATGTCCTGATCAGGTGCAAGTTGGCTTTTGTACCAGGGAAGTTCTTAGGAAGAAGGGAAGCATTAATGAGAAGATGTTGACATCTTTATCCTGATTCCTTTCCCACAGGGAGCAGTGCCACACTTCCACCCACATTTCTGTGCTGGGAGGATAGTGCAGTGCTGGAACAAATCCCAGTGAGGCTGTGGGATCACTGTCCTTGGAGCTTTTCAAGACTCAGCTGGGTAAAGTCATGACTGACTGGTCTAGTATCAGTACTAGTCCTGCTTTGAGGAGGACCTTGGGCCAGAGACCTCCAGAGACCCCTGCAGCTGACTTATCTCTGGTTTCTCTGGTTCCTCTGGTTCTGCACAAAGGCAGCACCAGTTTTGTCTGCCTGGGAGAACCTCTGTAGGAGTGACTTTGTTTGGGTGAGAGAAGAGGAAGCTAAGATTGTTATCCCACTCTCTCCATGAATTAAAAAAAAGAATTCTGCAGTAAGAAAAGCCCCATTTTTATTGATGCTCCACAGAGGTAAGTGATTTTGCATCTAGTTTTAGGAGAGCAATATAACTGACTTTGACAGTCTTGTCTAATAATAATAAAAAGGCCCAGCTCTTCATAGTGCAACCTGATAGCAAAACTGGAGTGTGAATTTATCCCATAAAAATTCATCTACCATGGCTAAAGCCCTGTAAATTGAATTCTGTATTTTGGTTGTTAAATGAAAAAAAAAAACACAAAAACCAAATCCAGAACAACACACTGACAGAAACATTGCTCAGATCTCGGAATTGTATCTTGTTAAAACATCACTTAGAGTAATTTACAGGGTTTGATTAAAACATATATTGAAAGGAATCATTCATTTCCCATCTCTCTCCTTCTCCTCCTCCCCCCTCAAGGATGTAAAACATTACATTGAGGCTGTGTTTCTTCAAAGAGAAATGATGAGCCCATTACCCTGCAGAATAAACCCCTGCCATCTTTGGTGCTGACTGTATACCACAGTGACACCAGCCACAAGCTTTAGTCAGCACTTGGAGGGTCAAAGGATGTGCAAGGTGCTTCCCGTGGTGACTGGAGATGTGCTTGTGAAGCTGAGAGTCACAGCAGGGAGGTGCTGCCCATGCCCAGAGCTCTGTCCCCACCTCGTCCTGCTGACCTTTGTCCCCAGCATCCACCCGGGCTTACGCCCAAATGCTGCTGAGATCACAAGGCAGAATGCTTGAAAGCATGAAACCTAAGCAAAAGGGGGCAAATTTGCATTAAAGTGTTGCTAGACATCAGAAAGTACCTGGGTGTACCCTGACTGTGCTCAGTTAAGGTCAACTGGAGTGGAGCAAAAATCCACCAAGCTCAGTATCTCTTTTTGACAGCAAGTGAGAGGGAGCAAATATAATGATACCTCCTCTGATCACTGTCCCAGGAGCCACAAACATGCGTCTTGTGCACTCCCTGAGCCAGAGCCTCAGGTTTTTGTTGAAAGGCCCTCAGTGGATTATTTTCCAATGAACTTGTGCAGCTGCTGTTTGAACCTATCTAAAAATTTGTCTCTGTAGGCTCCTGCAGTGAGGAGTTCCACAGCTGAGCTACGTGATGTGTGAAAAGTTCCTACTGTCTTTGTACCACATGCCATCCTCTGTGCCTCTCTATTCTGATTTTCTGTCTCCTAACCTGAAACATCCCAGGCTGTTTAGGTGTTTCTCATTTGGAAGCTGTTTCATACCTTTGATGACATTTGCTGATTTCCCCTGGACTTTTTTTTTCATTTCTACTTTCTTTTCAAAACAGAACGACCAGACTTGCCCAGCTTTCATGATGCAGATAAGTCACGAGTTTTTGCAGTGGCATAAAGCCCCCAAATACATGTTCTCTATTTCCTGCTGTTTCATCTGCTTTTTTGACCGTTTCTGAGTTTTCACAGTATAGCCTCGAGATCCTCATCCTGCACGCTCAGAGCCTAATGCAGGAAACACAGAACTGCTTGTTAGCCTATGTGTGTCACTTTACATTTATCCATATTAGACTTAATCCATCATTTGGTTGCCTAGTCACCCAGTCTCTCAGTCTTTCTGCAATTCTCTGCAGCCAGCTCCTTTCTGTACTGCTCTGAGTAATTTGGTGTTGCTAGCACATGCAGTTAAAGCCACAGAAGTACCCAGAGGCATACGTGCAGCTGGAAATCCACATGCACACCCAAACCAGAGCTGCTCAGGATCACTCTGTGTGGTTTTGTCAGTGAAATGCTGACAGTCTTTATTTCTGTGTGCAGTATTCACCAGATTTGGGGTCATGGAAGGGTTTCCCCCTGGGGCATGCTGCAAGAAATCGAGAATCCGGAGGAAGGTTTGGGCTGGGCGAGGACTTCCTCCACCACAGGGTATCGTTGCCATTTCTACTGCAGTGTCCCCAGATGGGGTCAGCCCCATGACATTAAACACAGTTCATAATTAGTGGAACCTGGTTGCATTTGACAGGCTTTGACAGATCCCAACACACCTTTTACTTCGAAGGCTGTTGTTAGAAGCCCGGATTATTCAAGAGCATTGATTTGGTTTGTATGTTACCACAATGTTTCCTGTGGTGCACATTCCTGGGAGATGTGAATTTGATAGTAAACCACATCAATTTACAGGTAATGTCTGCAGAAGTAATATTCTATGACTTTTTCATTAGCTGCTAGCAACTGTAGCAGTGCTGTTGGCAGCAGGAGCAGTAAATGAGGAGGGGAATCCTTTCCACAGCTGCTCTGCACTGGAACAGACGTAACATTTCTGTGTCAGCCCACAGCTAAGGCTGAGTGATGGCTCTGCCAGAGAACGAGGATGTGGGCTGCCAGAATAACAAAGTTTTTCCACTTCGGTGCTGTTTCATGGTTGCAAAATACAGATGCAAGCCTTGCCTCATACAGGTGGTGGTTTTGATCAGCAATACCCCAAAACCCAGGAAGAATCGCCTTCCAAGTGCTTCATGGGACAATTAGGGGTCCCTCTGAAGCACTGCCTGAGGTTATTTCTCTCCTCTCAGGCTGTCCATCACCTGCTAATTCACATGGCTGGCTCAGGGCACTTGCAGGGTAAGATGATGGAGTTGGAGGGTTTGAAAGAGTAGGCAGGTCAAGTGGCCAGGATCTGGTGGGAAAACCCAACCAACTAAAGCCTCAGCTAAGCAGTCCTGCACTCTGGAAGGGCTCCTGTCCTCCAAGGACTGTGAAACACCTCTACCTGGGGAGGGACAACCTGAAGTAGTTGCTCAGGGTGGTGGTGGCACCCAAGGCACACTCCTGGGTGGCAGACACTACGAGCATCATGCAGAAGGTGCAGAGATGAGGCAGACCCTGCACTGCAGAATGCTTGGACCTGGGGCTGGCTTCAGCTGTTGTGGCTAACTTCTCAGAGCTAGGTAACTAATCCTAGCTAGTCATCAGAGCTCCTCTTGGAGTCAAAGAGAGATTCTGGTACCACTAGAGGACAATTTCCACCTCTGCTACTGGTCCTGCTTGGACTAGGCTGTTCCCCTCCTGAGCCCTGCAAGAGATACAATGAGATGAGCCTCTCTCCACATCCAAACCATCACCAAAACCAAACCTGAGCATCACTGTGCAGCACCAGCTTGATAGAAATCTGTTACCAGCACCTGACCATCTTTCTGCAGAATTAGAAGGAAAAACTGGCCCTTGTGCTGGCTTTCTGCTGGCACCAGGAGGACAGACAGTGACTACACTGACGTGAGAGTGATGCAGACAAGTGACTGACCTGGGATGGAGCCAGCACAAGGCTAACCTGTGTGGCTCTTTGAGCAAATTTCATCCAGTGAGGAAAGCCTGCAGTGTCTTTCACCATGCAGCTACAGCATCTTTCCCCTGGCATTAGATCCTTCAAATTCAGCTCTTACCACCACTTGAATTTGGGCTTTGAAATCCATGCTCTCAGGGAAGGGAAAACAAGGGGAAAACAGACTGCTCCACCGAGTTTCCTCCGCCTAGGATCATCCTCCAGGTGAGTGTCCACGTGCCCTATGTGGTGTGGGAGGCAGGAGGAGACCTGAGCTATTTTGGCACCCATTGAGCAGTGGTGTGCTGTGCTCTGAGGAGGAGCTGCCCAGCTCCCCAGCATCTACAAGCACTTTGAAGAGCTAAGCACTACTCAAGACTTGGTTTTTTTACCTCTCCCTTTTTTAAAGCAGCGTGGGGACCTTTGGGGGCTTCAAAGATTGATTTTAATCACTTACCTGACTGAAGCAATTACCTCCTTTAACTTTGATGTTTCTTGTCATTAGTCTACAGGCCTCTGGGATTAAGGTGTTCGTCTTCAAAAGCTGAACTGGCTTTGTTTATGCTGGGGCTGGGGCTGCTCCTGCTTTTCCCAGCAAGGGATTAATTTCTCATCACTGGTCAACAGGGGTCATGCTCTGCCCTGGAAACCAGGAGGGGTTGTGAGAGGTTGCATCTTCCTTAGCTTCATCATCCCTCACTGCAGAAATATTTAATTCCACTGGTTTTAGTGTCGAATAGAGAGGAGGACACGTTCCCTTCTCTTGCCAGCTTTAGAGATGACTCTTTTTTTCACCTATTTACCAGGGCTATGTGTGCAATCTGTGCTGTCTCATTTTTTAGAAGAGCTGGGTTTGGTACTGCAGTTGTGGGCTCTGTAATCCAGCACTTGCCTTTCTCATTGCACTAACACCTGGCAATCCAGAGGAGCTAGGGCAGCCTGCACCCCCTTATGGTGAGTGCCCTGCAGTTGGCAACTTGGACCCAGACAGCTTAAGGGTCTGAGACAAACCAGAACAGATGGATCGATCAGATGGCCCCTGAAGGTAACCAGCTGATGGGGTGGTTACTAGAAAACACAGGCTTGCAAACCAGTCCTGCCATGGTCAGTTCCTAGGGTGGGCTGAGTGTGAAATAGAGCTTCTACACCCCACCAGTGTGGCAGCTGAGCCTTTGCCCCACCAGCAGTGTGTGGTGGCCCTCCTAGAGCTCCCTTTCCCTTATGTGACTCCAGCCTGTATATCCCCATGGGCAGCCATAATTTCTGGTTTCTCTCTTTGTGGGGAGACCCTCTGATTTACTGCTTGACCTTTTATGCTCAGATGTCAGTCAAGTAGACAATAGTCTTGGCTAGGCACAAATCCAGACCAGAACATCTTCCTTACTGCACTTGAGAACTAGGGGTGGTCCCTCTACTTGCATCTGCATCTATAAGGTAAATACCTCTTGGCTGCTCTGATAGGAAACCATTGGTGCAAGGACTCAATCCCTGGGATCTAAAGCCAGTACTGACTCCTTTCTGGATATAGGTTCCATTTTCTCTGATAATTTCCCATCTATGTCAAGACCTGAATTAATATGGCAAATGGGATCACCCCCTTGCTGGGCTCCCCAAGGGACAACTCCCTCTTGGAGCTGAAGGAGCAACCAGGCTGGTCTCTTCCCTTTGTTGCTGTTAGGGTCATAGCAGAGATGTCAGTCTGGCCTGATTTCCTCAGTCTTGAGATCCTCCAAACTATGAATTTTCTGAACATTTGTTTCTCACAGCAGAAGCTATTGTTTCTGACATATTTATCCAGCTCAGTGCTACCTTGAGATATCACTTTTGACAGATAACCTTCTTAAATTAAACATACAAATGTGCTGTACTGAGAGGGAAGATGTGAGCACTAATGGTTCTGAGGATGATGGAAGAACCTGCCCATTAGCTCCTCTTGAGCTGCTAATTTTCCTCCTTCATCAGGAATATAAACAGTAGGCCAGCATGATCAAAGGGGTAATAGGGAGAGAGATCACAGGTTTGGAATTTAAAATGAAATTCTATTCAAACTGAGGGGTGGGAGAGGCCAGGGGAAGGAATGTCAGGTCTCTGCTGTATGAAAACTGGTGGCAAACTATGGAGGAGGGGAATGGAATCCAGTGAATGAAAAAGCAGCAGGAGGCTCAGCTGCCCCAGGACCCAGAGGATCTGCATGGCTTGTAAGGCTTTCCTGACACCTTTCATCCTCCTGCCCATGGCAACTCAGGGTCCTGCAGATGTTCTGGTAGGCACCAACTATTCTGCCTGTACACAGGGCACGGCCTGAGCTGAGTTCAGAGAGGAGAAAAAGGAGGTCCCCAGTGTACATTCAAGGTGTCTGACCTCAATTCATATTAGTTGGCTGAATATTTTCCCCAGGACCAAACCCAGCAGCCTGACCTGACTGGAGACCCTCTCCATAGGATAACACGGCTGAAAGGGATGGAGCAGGACGGACCTGCAGCTAGGTCATCCCAAAGAGGAGTGCTGTGTGTGCCTGCTTTTTCTCTTTTAGCTTTGAGAACCTCCAGCAGAACTCAGGGCAGCTGTGCCACGAGTGCTGGGATGCTCTCAAGCTACTCTCTCTGGGGTGGGAGGTAAAGTGGTTCCCTGGGATGCTAAGGCTGTGCTGTTAAACATGCTGCCCTATGGAGATATCATGGCACTGGTGCAAGTCCCTGGGTTTATCTTCCCTTTCCCTCCTGGCTTATGTTGTGTCTAACCTGTCCTACAAATGTAGATGCTTTGGAGTAGAGACAATCTTTTTTATTTGTCTGAATGGCACCTGGTTAGGCCTTAAATCTGATCGGGGGCTCTGCCTTTTGATTCAGCTATACAATTAAATTAAAAAAAAACGTATGCTGCAGTGTAACAGCTTCCCATGCAGGTATTGGAGAGATCTGTGGGAAAAACAACACTGCTCTTCAGCTCTTAAAAGCAGGGTGAAGGAGGTAAAGCATACTTCATTTAACTTCTGATACGAGATGTACAGGCTTGCCATGGGAAGCTGGCTGATATTTGTTTATCAGCACAGGTACATGCCATAGAACCTTCTGGGCTGCACCCCATCTCCCTGCTGGTGCCTGACCAATCCCTCCACAGCCCATGTCTGTACCACTCCTGCTTCCCCTGGATCCTCTTTTATATCCTAAACTGCCCGAGTTTTGATTTTGATGCCAAAATACAACTGCCCTAGGCTGAGGCAGGAGTGTACAACTCCCACGCTTGCCAGGAGTGCTGGCAGATCCCAGCCAGAAATGAGGGTGGGGATGTCCCAGCTCAGCCCCTGCTTTCCCCTTCAAGGGTTCACCCAGGACCATGGCAGTGCCACCCTTCTGAAATTCCAGGCTGGAGGCCACCACAGGGACCAGTTTTTCCTATTTAGGAAAATGATTGCTTGCCAAAGGCTGAACAAAACCTTCTTTCAAGTTAATAGGATGTACTTAATGTATAATATTTATTTTAAAATTTATTTACCAGTTGTTGTGACAGTAACTCAGCCCACACCACTTCCACCCAACTGGTGCCACGCATTACTCCCTACCTCCACCCTGCCCCTCTCATGAGAAGGAAGGTTTCAATCTCATCTTTTTCTCCTCGCTTCTCTCTGCCTCCGAGTTCCTACTATTTTTCTTCTTCTTTTCATCCCATTTTTCTTCCCTCATTGATGAAAACACTTTAACTGATTCCCCACCTCTCTCCCCCAGATGAAATGCCCAGTTCCTTGACACACTGAAATTGCTAATCGTTCTTGCTGCTGCTTTTCCTAAATGGAGTATTTTTGAAGAATTACTTAGCTCAGCGCTCCATCAGCTCCTTTCCTCTGCTTGGCAGATGCACAGGCAGTAGCTGTGCAGCACTAACATCAGAGCTGGGATACTATGCTGCTGTCTATAATTAAGCTCGAGGTTCATGATTCAGTGTCTAGGCTTTGTTTTTTCTTAGTGAACTGTGAGGAACTCTCTGGAGGAAGCGTTTTTGTTGTTTGCTCGATTGCAGTTATATATATTCCTCCTGATTTCTCTCCCCACATAATGTCAAGAGCACTCTTTTGAAAAATGGTTAATCTATACAGTGAATTTTACAGCCAGATCCCATTTTTTAAAAGTCAAAGATAAAAACCAAGCAGTGGTAAGGAAGAAAATAAAAAAAAAAAGAAAAAGGAGAAGAAAAAAAGTGGATGAATGAAAGGAGAGAGGGAAATGACTGTAAAAAGTGGGGGAAAGAAAGAGGAGATGGAGCCATGTTGCTGGAGCGTTGCCTCTGTAGGCAACGTAGAAGGACTGTGTTGGGAGACTGGAGAAAGCTGGTTGTCTCCAAATCCCAGTCCACCTCAGAAAGGTGCCTTCACACACCTCACGCTGTCCCCCCTCTGCCAGCCAGAGCTTGTTCTCCTTTGCAGGATGGAATCTGCAGCAGTGGGGCAGCCTGCCCCTCTGCAGGGCTGCTTGCCCACGGACCTTCAATCCTTTCCCATTTTTGGTCTGTAAAAAATTATCAGCTGAAGGCTGAATCTCATTGGGGCTCTCCTGTTCCTGGATCACTGTACAGAATATGACCATTTTTCAGGCAGCTTCTGCATGGACACCTTTGCAGTGCTGAGATACCCACTGGGTCTCTCTGCCCCTTCCAGCTCTGCATCTCTGTCTGAATCCCTGATGAGAAGGGGGCTGCTGCTCTATGGCTTTGTTGTGCTGTTCCACACCACGCACAGACTTAAAATTATCTTCAGAAGAAGAAGAGTTAATTAATGCCAAATATTCAAGAATGCCTTGAAACAGCAATGGCAATTTCAGCCAGCAAAAAAGGTAGGGAGGATTAAAAAAAATAATAAATTGGAAAATGTAATCTGGGAATTTCCCAAATTAAATGCTTCAGAAACAGAAGCAAGTTTCATTAGCAGGCTTTCATAGCAAAGTCTTTTGTGTCTAAAGAGTTGTGGGGTTTTATGTTTTCTAGAGAGTTTTTAAATTTAAGAACCAGCTTAACTGGAGGAAAAGGTGTTAAAGGACCCCAAGAAATAGATTGGAGAAAATGGAAAGGTTTCTCCAACCCTGAGAGAGAGGATAGTTTTGGGGAGACACTGGCACTGGAGATGTGTCCAGTTTCCCAGTTTATTCATCAAAGAAGCAGTCTGTTATTTGCCCATGGTCCTAAGTGCAAATGAGGAGGGTGGGTCCAAAGCCCTTTGTTTGCTGTCAGAATATCAGGAATTGAGCAAAGGGGAAACTCAGCAGAGCTGCCAGGCATGGAGTGAGCGTGATGCTGTGCTCAGGAAAGGCCAGGCAGTGCCCCAGCCCCCAGCAGCTTTCCAGGGGGGATGTAAATGCACCTTTTGTGTGGGGGTCACGTAGTTAGAGCCCCTGCTTGGGGTGGGGAAATCGAGCCTCTGCACCCTGGCTTTTAAACCTGCCTAAACCATGACCAGTGTGGAAACATGCTTTGTAGTTATGCCTATGCATACAGCCATTTTTTTATATATATTTGAATCTGCCTAAACCATGACCAGTGTGGAAACATGCTTTGTAGTTATGCCTATGCATACAGCCATTTTTTTATATGTATTTGAATCTATCTATCTATGAAGAACTCAATTTCAGGCTCTTAGTAAACATCACAAGCCAAATGCCCCGTTCTTGTAATTTTCTGTGCCCATTTCTCTCTTCACTAACGATGGCTCCCATAATTGCAGAGGCTGGGAATAGGAGCTGAGCACGTTTCTGCCCGAATCCACAAGTGGTTCTTCAAAAAAGACAAACAAAAGAACGGGAGGAAAACAATTTTTGCAATTCAGTCCCCACGACTGGTGACGAGAGTTGCATGTTAATTGGGGGTGAGCCATGCTGGTGGTACACTCATGCTGCAATGGAAGGAGGCACGTATGGGAGGTGATGGGGGACTTCAGGGAGGAGGAGGAGAAGGAGAATGAGTACCAGCAGCATAGCAGCAATAATTAAAAACCCTCTGGGGAAATTTAGGGCACTCCCCAACTGTCGCCGTGCAATGTGAAACAATTAACTCTACTAAAGCTAAGAGCTGTTTAGACTAATTGGACACCTTGCCAGTGAGTTAGGAAGACTAGCAAATGAGTGTTAAGCAAATCCCTGGTGTGGCTCATGAATTGTAAAAATGTTGTAGCTAATAGGATTCTGGCTGGATTGAAAGGGAAGAGATTTGTGTGTTCAATATGTGGACTCAGCAAAGGGCTCGGAGGAGAAGCAGCATTTGTGTTGGGCGTCCTTCAAACAAGCACAAGTGACTCCGTGGTGAGCTAAGTCAGACAATCATGTTCTGAAGGGAAGGAAGTGCTTGAATATTGACGTTTTCTCTAGGCAATCCCAGGAGTTGAGATTCAGGCAAGATGTAAACACATGCAGCAATAAAGCTTGCTTGGAAACCTGGCAGCAGCTGGGAGCTGGGGGAGCAAGAGCCAAAGCCTCTGAAATCACACAAGAGCAAGAAATGCAGAGAGGAGCAAGGAGTGGGGATGAGTTTTGCTCATCTTCAGCCACAATGGAGCTGCCTTTGGCCTTTGCAAGCCATGCTGCCAATGCCAATCCCATGAGCTTGTCCTTGTCTTGCTGGCCTTGGGGCATTCTGCTCTTGGATGCACACGAGACAGAGCAAAGCAGATAACACCTGGAAAACATTTTTTTTTTGCTGTGTTTCTTTATGTTTTGAACTGAAAATACTGAAGAACACTGCTGCATGCAGTATGGCAACAGGCTTTTGCTTGGGAGCCTGACTTTGCTTTTGTTATTTGTTTGTTGCTTTTCTCACTCTCACAGGAAACAGAGAATAGAAATATATTCTAGCCCAAATGAAACATTTTGCCTTTTCTGGCAGTTGTTTTTTGGTTTGTTTGTTTGTTTGTTTTTTTAAATGGAGAGGTTTGTTTGCTTTGGCTTTCCCTCTTTGTTTGCTGTTGGTGTTAATGACTATTTCCAAATAAAAGGTGTTTTCAAAAGAAATATTCAGGAAAAGTTTGAAAGCCATCAATGGAAGCTCTCAGGGTGATTGCAGGCTCTGAGAGGTGCCTGGCTCAGGATGAGGTGCTGGGAGAGCCCAGGGTACAGGAGGACAGAGCAGGGGATGTACACTGCTCTGCCAGGCAGTGGTCAGACGTGCTCTGGCATCAGAGCTCCTCCTGCTGCCTCCAGGGCTGCTGTGGGCTGGTCTGCAGCTGCCTCAGGTGGCTTCAACACTCCCTACCTGCTGTAGTCAGTCTTCCACAGGATTGTGAAATCCAATATTTGACTAACCCTTTGCTTTCAGAGTTGGTTCCTAAATGGGGAATGTGAGACCTTGCAGGGACAGCGAGAGCCAGGCTAGGAGATCTTTCTTGTTCCTGGGGTTGACCTGCCTAAATCCTTGGCTTCTCCAAGACCTTCCTGGGCAAGCAATGACTTTCTCTTCATGTATACAAAAGCTGACTGAAAGTATAATCACTTTCAGCCCTGTGGGTTTTTTTTTTCTGAGTTCTTGGGGGACTTTTTTAGTAGCTTTATTGGCTCTGCAGTTCACAGCACAGAAATACTTATTGTTGTCCTCTCCACACCACCACCTGGGGAGCTGGTTTTCTCAGCAGCTCAAACCAGGGCAAGACTGAGGGACATTCCCCTTCCTAGCCTGGAGCTGTTCCTCCAGCCAGAGCTGGTGTGGTACTGTGGATATCCAAAATATGATCCCTATAATAAAATAGTTTATTGAGAGCAATTTGTGTCAATCTGCATCTGGACCATGAAATAAGGTGGGATGAAAATATGATCTCATATAAGTTTTGTTATCTGCACTGCCTCCAACAAGTCTGAACTGAAAGTTGGTCTTCTGAGTTTCATGCAGACCATTCACGTATGGATCCTACTGCCTTGGGTGACACACACTGGCCACCCACCCTGCCTTGAAATTGCAACACCATGGACACTTGTGACAAATGTGAAGGAATTCAGATGTCCCTTGTGCCCACAGCCCCTGCTGGGTGGGTGTCCTGGACTCTGGAAGCACAGCAGGGGGGTTGAAAAGAGAATGACTGGGTGGGCAGAAAGGGTTGAGCTTCTGACACATTGTGCAGAGCAATTGAGAGCCTGAAATGATCCTAAATCTCATCATGTCTCCTACAGGAGATGCAGCCATTTTTTACGTGCCCTTTGAATAAATAGAGGTTTTCATAGCAGCCTCCAGGAACCTTAATTTTTCACCCATCCTAATAACCATAAACCAGAGACAGGCAAGTAATAAAATGTCAAAATCTATGTTTTTTAAAATCTGAGAGGACTCTCAAATGTCACTGAAGTGTGGAATGAAAATAGGAGGTGGGAGAACTTGTAGCTGAGCTGTTCCTTTATGGGCTCATGCATGCAGTGGTGGCTGTGCAGTCATTTTTCCATGCCCCTGCTCTTTTGGTCAGCCTTTGTGGGACCATTTGAAAATGGTGATCGAGGTGGGAGACAAGGTGCTCTGATGCTAAAGTAGTAGTCCTGTTTCTAGGGGAAATAAGATAAAGTGAGGTTGCACTTCCTTTGATGTATCAGTTCAAGTTTAATCCAGTCTCCACAGGATGGATGCAGGTGCTGGGTGAGCATCTTGCCCCTCTGTTCTCCGTGGGCTTCCTCATGAGCTTTGTGTATTACACTGTCCCAGGCAAATGGGGCTGTCCTAATAAAGGTGAGGTTTCAAGGTTTATTTTAATGCAATGTGTTCATCAGTAGTTGCACAGAACATACAAGTTAACACAGAAGGTCCTGGATTTCTTTCCATCTTTTCCCATCAAAGTCATATCTAAAAATGCCCAGCACAGTGATTATTGGAGTATAAATGGGAAAGGATTTTCTCAGCTAGTACAAATTCTTCACATAAAAAAAAAAAAAAAAAGAAAACCAACCAACCCCAGACCAAAAAAGTGACTCTTGGTCAAATTAGGATGGAAAGTCAAGATCTTTATCTGTCTTATTTTTTTCTTCCTTTTTTTACCCACCACTTTTTTTGAAAACCATGCATTTTTGCACAGCAAAATGTAGTCATGAGCTTCCATATTCACAAACTCCAGATGAATATGATCTTTGACTTTCCTTTGCCTGTTAGCTAGTCCAAGATTGAGACTCATCAAAGCCAATCTTCCTTTATGATGGCTTGATTTGAACCTGTATCTCTGTAAAAAATTCACGATGAATTTTTTCACTAGAGACCCTCACAGGACACAGAAGGTGACCATCCCTGCACACATACATAGGAGAACATTCCATCATCTGGTGGGGAGAAGGCTGTTTTTAGAACATAGGCATTAGACAACCATTTAAAAAGTAATTTCAGCATCACACATCTTGCACATGGGTTTTCAAACTCTCTCTCTCTTGACACGACAAAGGCACCCAGATTAACGGGAGGCTGTCTGGGTACACACTTTATTCTTTAAGCTAAAACCCCATCAGAATTCTCCCAGAAACTGGGAAAGAAGTCACAGTGTCTCCTGCTGTGGCCCGTTGGCTGAGGGCTGGCTGCTGTAGCAAGGCAGGGCTGCATCACTTCTGCTCTAGGGATGCAGAGGAGGGTGGTGGAGGCACCTGTTCAAAACTGGAGAAGAGGGAACAGTGAGACAGGGCTCTGCAGAGGTTTGCTCCCTGCTCCCAGGTAGCAGATTCAGCAGCTCTTTGCCTGCACATTGACCCGTGCAGCCCCAGATTTACCCACATTGCTCAGTAAGCTGGGTACACATCTCATGCTGAGCTGGGGGAAAGAGCCCTGGTGTCGGCCCTGACCTCCTTGCAGGGACCAGCCAGGACCACAGTGCCTGAATGTCACCCACAACAGTTTAAATGACTTTAGTGGTGATGCCAAGGTGAAAACAGAGTGAGGCAAAGCTACCCCTTAGAGAAATAGAACAAAATAAACCTGTCAGAAGGACATAGCTGCTGTGTGCAAAGCCCTTTGGTTTTACTGCTCAGGGAAGCCCTCTTCTATAAATACACAATAAATGAGTTAAAGGCTAAATAAAACACCCCATATACTGTAGAGCTGAGCCCAACAGCTACCAAGAATCCTAAATGAGTAAATATTTTCACAGGGATAAATCTACTTGGTGTCAATTTATGTTAATGTTTTACATGATTGAATCTATTAGAGGAAATAGCCAGTAATAAGAATGCAGATAAACCATGAACTAATTGCATTAGAAGCCTATATGTCTATCAGGACTCTGTCTCTTCTGCATTTGCCACCACAGAGCTTGTTGGGATGAAGCCAGCAGCCCACAGAAGATCCACTTGTATTCACCAGGTGCTTTGGTGGCTAGGGATCAAGGCTCAGCACCAGAGCTGGAGGATGCTCGGTGTCTCCTGCTGCATCTCTCTGGGCAATTTGTGTTTCCAGTGGGTGGTGGGAACTGGGGGGGTCTGACTGGTCCTGGAGAAAGCTTGGTGAAGCATGGAGAGGCAGGATGGGCTCTCCTTGAGGGGACAGCACAGGGTGCTCAGATGACAACCTCTGATTCTGCTCTTCTGTATGCAAGTGACAGAGCCAGGAGCAAAGCTGGTGATTGAGAAGGGCCCATCTGCAAAATGCACCAGGGAGTATGGGTGAGCCTACAAATTCACAGACTCATTCATCTACCCATCTGGATGGTGTGGGTTGCCATTGCTTTAGCATAGCATCCTCTCTGATAGACCCTAACCCCTCTGTGGGAAAGAGATCCTGGGAGACTGCAGGAGACTCTCAAGTGCTGGGATACAGCTGGCTTCTTCCCCAGATGTCAATGTCTGCAGGGTCAGGGTGTCTCAGAGCCATCCATCAGTGGGCTTCCCCCAGAGCCAGCCCCAGGAGACAGAGTACCAGCTGTGCCACCTTAGAGATGTGAAACAGAGACTCTGTGACCAGTGAGCTCAGCAGCACCACTCCCTGCCAGCCTGCAGCCCCACTCCCAGCACAGGCTTCATCCCCACCAGCCTGTGTCAGGGCTTCAAGTTCCCTTCAAACCCTATCTAGCATGCAACAGGAGCTTAAGAGCAATACATATTCTCATGCCAGCCTTGATCAGAGTTGGACTCCTGTTATGTACAAGATTTCACAGGTGACATTCCTGTGACATGGTTCTTGTGAGCCCACTGCAGATGGGCCACTGCAGGGACGATGCTTCCTCAGCCCAGAGATGTTCCAATGCCCCTGTTCAACTTAGCAATGCACATAAACATATTTTACATGTAAACTGGGCAATTAAGGAGGCAAATGTTTTAAAATACGAGGATTTATTGGCATAAAATTTGCCATCTATCAACACTGCATAAATAGTTTTACATAAAAAGCCATCTGGAAACAGGTTGTTTATCATATTTATTCAGTTACAACTTGCTGGTTTAGAGTCTGTGCCTAGCTCATTAACTGTCAAGACAGTTTGACGTTGCTGATGAGAGGTGGATGTATTTGAAATTCTGCACGATGCATGAATATTAGCTGGGACTTTTAGGCATCCACACTATTTCAGACAGCTTGGACATGCTCTGCACTGGAATTCCTCTGTTGGAAGCAAGCAGGCTGAGAAGCTGCTCTTTGCTTTAGACTGGATCTGGATAGAAACCTTGGGGTCAGGTCTAGAAATGTATTTGACCCTCCCAGCTTGAGTGGAAGGGTCTGTGTGAGGCAATGATGGTGGTAACAGGTTTATCCATCAGTTAAGACCATGCACAGCCTCGTGTTGTTGTTTTCAGACAGCATTGGAATATGTTGCATCCTCTGAAGAGATGCTGGAGTTGCCCTTCTGGGTTTTGTGCTCTACAGGAAAAACCATAGACTGCAGATGATGACTCTGCCTGCTGCAGGCCACAGGCAACAGTTTGGGAGTCACAGTATCAAGCCAACAGCCAGTGGCTTTTCCTGACATTTGCCGTCTCCCTTGGTTTCAGTAATTAGATCCCCTGTTTTTAAATGTCAGACCTCACGAGGTGATGCTATTGTATTTAGCTCTGTGCCCTTCTACTGATTCCAAAACACTTTGCAGAATGACTATAAATAATCTAATCAGCAGAGCCAGACAGGCGGTTCCAGCAGGAGGGGAGAGGAAGTTAATGCATCCCAGCGTTGCTTGGAGATGGGGGAGAGCCTCAGCAGTGCTGTCTGAGGGTGAGGGGGCAGAAGGGGGGTTGGCTGCCACAGGTGACAGGGCACAGTGACATCTGCTCCATGGGCCAGGCAGATCTGTACAGGGGGAGGGTGGCTCAGCAGCAAGCTTGTGTCCTGGGCCAAGACCTTCGATCTCTTAGACCAGACTCCTCTGTAAAATGGGGCAATACTTCTATCTTCTGACAATGCTTTGACTCAGATGTTGATTCCGTGCTCCAGCCTAGAACTAGTTGAGCTTCATCCTGAGTAGTTGCCTGGTCTCTGTGCATAGTGACTGGAAAAACCTACTGAGTTTGTTCCTCTTGTCCTAACACAGGTATTGCTTTCTAAATTGGGGTGAGACAAATCCTGTACAGCCTCTTCCTGCCTCTCCAAAATTCACATGCCCCAGATTATTTGGACCTCAGGGTGCTGCCAGCAGTGAGCATCTCCCTGGGCCACAACATCCTTTTGTCACCTGGTTTGTCACAGAGAGCAGATGTCATCATACTGTTGTGATGAGCCTGTGCACCAGCTTCTGAGAGCCTTCTGGGCCACCGGTGATCTGCAGACCTGCAGGCACATGCACAGTCACAGTCCTGGATAATGCTTTATGAGACAGGAGAAAAACTCATATAACAAATGCTCCATCCCATGTCTGGGTCATCTGTTCTTCTGGCAGCGAGGGTCTGCTTACTTTGTAGAGACCAGACCTGATGAATTTTGGCATTTGTGGGAAGGTGTCACCAACAGAACATGGTCCTTCAGCTAGCAAAGTTGAAACATTTTGACCTGAGGAAGCCCTTTTATTACTTTCACTCTACTCCATGAGAGATGCTGGGATCTGCAGCTACTTTGACAGAGGCAGATGCCCATCATGCCCCAGCACTGATGCTCTCTGCTCTCCTGTCTCAAGCTGGAATTGAGTGAGACTTCTACCTTTCTAAGTGGTTTGAGGCATGAGCGACAAAATGAGAGAGGTATCACAGGTCCCTGTTCCTTAAGCAGGCTTCTCAGGATGTTATTGGGTAGCTTTGATTCACCCCTTTATAGTGGCAGAGTAACTTTTGGCAGTTCAGCAACAGCATGCACCACTCTGAGGACTGCATAACAACAGGTCATGATTTATGGGAGACCTATCATCGATGTGCTTTGGTGTTCTTTCTTTGAAGGGGGTTAAAAATTAATATTAAAACACAGGCTCACAGATATTTCAAAGGAAAGATGCTATTTACATGCACCACGCTCAGGTAAGAAGAGTTTATATTTTTTCAACAGGGCAAATTGCACCAGCACACCTCACACAGTCTAATGTATATGAACCCTTTACAATGAGGAAGGTCAATTGTTACTTTTGAAATCACCTTCCCTGGTGGCAGCTGCCCTGGCTCTGCTTGACACAGGCTCCCAGGGAGAAGGAAACTCCAGCAAGAGGCTGGAGAGGCAGCTGGTGAGACAGGCCACTTAGCAGCAGCCTCCAGCACGGGGCTGCGCTCACACACACTAATTAGCAATAACATCCTCGTTCAGTTCATTCAAGCTCTGCAGCAGAAAGTCCCAGAATGGATGCCAGGTAAAGGAAACAGCTTTATCTCTTAGGGTGCTCCTGTTGTCATTGATCAAGTAGCAGCTCTGTCTCTGACCCTTATGGCTGTCACTGCCTCCCGTCGCACAGCGGCTGGGCTCCAGTACAGATCTCTGCATTCCTGTGTGTTGTGGTTTGAGGCTTGGAATGGGGGCGTGACCTTCCAGCAACTGGGAGGACCCCGGGTGGGGGTGAAACCATTGTATTCCTTCCCCTTCCCACACACACTCTGATAAGAGGCAGGGAGTGGGTGCTAATTTCACTCCTGCCCTGCAGCTCGGAGAGGGAAGTTGTCCTTTCACTCCGTGGGACCTTGGAACCACTTCTGAGGGTTTTGTATACTTTATTTTTTGTATTTTCCCCTGATCTTTGTATATATTATTTTCCTTACCTCCCTTTTTCGTTTTCTGTTCCTTGTTAAACAATATACTTCATTTTTTTTTCCAGTCTCTCTCTCTCTCTCTGGGGGGGGAGAGGCGAGTACATAGTTCTGTTCCGTGTGGGTCCTGCCCTGAACCCCTTTTTACACGGAACCAGGACACTGTGCCACAGCCCAGCCCCTGAGGAGAGGGAGCTTGTCCACCAGGCAGCAAGGTGAGTGGGGACTCTGCTGTGTGAACAAGCACTCGTGGTGCTGGTGGGCAGAAGGCTGGTGGGAGACAGACACCCCACAAAGGTTACCTGCTCCCTCCTCATGGAGGAGGGCTGTCAGTGGCTTTTGCTTGGCCACATTCCCAACCCCCTGAAGACTTTAGGAGTTTTGCTTTGCTTTTTGCTGCTTATGTTCAAACAGTACAGCAGTCTGAGGGTGGTGGCCTGTGAGACACCAGGGTACAGTTACAGGGTTATAGAGAAGGCTTGAGGGAGGCTGTGGGGCTTTGGCTGCATACCTAGATGCCTAGAGTTTAAATTCTTCTTGTTTCAGAGCAGAAGCAAACTTCTAACATTAAAACACAGGGAAAAAAATTAGAGTAATCCCCCACCACAAACACTGGAGTCATGTATGTCACAGCAGTAGCAGCAATGTTGTCACCAGTTTGAGGATATAAACTATGCTGGTCTAAGGACATAAACAAACCTGTCAATGAAGGCTGTCCCTGAGTCCTTAAACACCCTCACTGGATGAAAAATCATGGGTTTCCTTAACTTCATTTCCACACAGAGAAGCAGAGGCACAGTAAAAAGTGACTGTGACTTTTTAGTGCCCACACCAACTTTCCTCAAAGCCTCTGACCCCCCTGCACAGAGGCCAGATAACAGAGTAAAGGGATTGTGAGCTGATTCAGTGCGTAGATCTCAACAATTAAACTAGTGTGAGAGCCTCAAAAAAAGAAAGACATCTAGCAGGCCCATTAGTTACTGTTGGTGTGAGCCTTCCCCTTAAATGCTTCTTACTGGTGCTTCCTGCAGAGCAAACCTCCCCAGTTCCCCACAGCTCATCTCTCCAGGTTGCTTTTTTTTTTTTTCTCCCTGTTTATATACGTTCAGCAACACAGAAAGCAGCTTCTGGCATTTGTACAGAGACAACAAAGGGCTCAGCAGGTTCCCTCTGTTACAGCCACATACATCCCTTAGACCTGGCTCAGCCAGCAGACCCGTGTCTCCCTGGGCACTGCGATGTGGAGAAGCTGCACGCTTCTCTATTGTGATGTGAAACCACCCAACCTACCTCTCTTACCAAAATCCTGTAGCTGATAAAGGGCAAGGAGACAAAGGCAGATGTATTAATGCAGCAGGCTGACAAATAGAGATGCTGACAGAAATGGAATAGAAGAAATTGTCAAGGAAGCAGAATAATAACCCAGCCATGAGATAATAATAAGCCTGAGAGCATCCCCACACATCTGTGTAATGCATTTGTCACTGGCCACCTTCTTTGCTGTGTGTTGGTAACAGGGGACAAACGGCATGCTGATCTCTGGAGGGTGTGTGGCTATATAAAGCAAGGGGGCTGGCCACTAAGTGAGCAATATCTGATCCACTTTCTTCAGCATAACACTCTGGCCACCATCAGCTGGTGGTCTGTAGAGCACAGCATGCAATAGAGGTAGTGGGACCTTATCTCACCATGAATCTCTGCCCAGAACTCTGCAAACTTCAGGCACTGAAGAGACACAGAACTTGTGAGGAACCTCCAGCTTTTCTATGTCTCTAGGCAGTTATTCAGGCTTTCCATGATGGCAGAGACTCTGGAAGCCACCCGAGGTGGTGTCTCTGCAGCATCCCTTGAGCTGTGAGCACAGCAAATCTCAAAGCAGAGCAGATTCTAACACAAGCTTTCCTGGGCACGGGTTTTCAGTGCTCCAGCTAAGCAAACACTGCAACAAGGAAGATGCTCAGAGCAGCCCCCAATTAAACTCTTCCCCAGGGTTATAGCAGCAGGCTGCAGGACATGGCACCTCTGTGTACAGACCAGGGAGGGACAGACACCTCAGCACTTTAATCAGAGCAAATTTATAATTCAACACCAGGATTAATAACATATGTCACCTTTAAAGTCCTTAATGTGTGTGGCTGGGCATATTAGCAGATGAATATGAAATTAGTGCCATAGTAGCAGGTGCCAATTGTTCAGAGACTGTCCTTCCCTGCAGAACAACATGCTTTTGGTGGGCTTAGGGTAGGAACATGGAGCACCCACAAATCTATCCCAGCCCACATCCAGCACAAAGCATCCGAGTCCTACAGGGCTCAACAGAACTAATGAATATCAGTGCTTAGAACCTAGAGAGTTTTATGTTTTTCAGGCACTGTAGAGAGCCCTGTGAAACCCAGACCTCCCAACAGCACATCCCAGGGAGGCAATCCTCACAGTTCACCCAGAAGGAAATCCAGCAATGAGGAGAACTCATGTCCTTTTCTGGGCTCATCAAAATCAGTGTCCAGACGATGAGTTTGATGGTCTGGATGCCCAAGGTGTCAAAGGAGTCAAAAGACTCATTTGCCAGGATGTGTGACCAGCTCATTCAACAGCACCCTCTGGCAGCTTTGTCAAAATAGTGGCAAGTTCTGAACTTATAGACTGGTCCAGTCCCTTGCTGGGGGTGAGGCCAGGGACTTCCAGGATCATGCTACACTGCCAGAGCTCTGCTGCTGCCTGAGCCCAGGCAGCTCCTTTGGTAATGCTGTACTTAAATGCACCATCCAAATGAAACATCTCAGCTGGGGGAAGCTGAAGGATTTCTAGCATGGAAACACTCCCTGAAATCCAGACCTCCTTCTTCCACCACTTTACCTGTCTGCTTTTCCTCTGATGCACCCAGCAGCTCAGGCTGCCCTGGCACCAGCGCAACCACACGAACCTCTCCACTGAGCTTTGGGATGTTAAGATTGGCACAGGCTTGGCCCAGGTGCTGGTTCATGCCTTGGGGCACAGCAGGAAGGAGATCTTCCCTCCAGAACAGCTTGCAGAGTCAGAAGCATTTTGGGAATGGAGTGTGATGTCAGAGCAGGTCTCATACTCTTGGCTACAATACTGCATTTAATTCCTAGAAGAAAAATGCAAGACAATCCCTGAGAGCAAAGTGCAAAAAGAGTTTGAAAAGATTGAAAGCTGCCAGCTTAGTCCCCTGACAGCACTTCTCACCTGTCTGCAGGTGGGCAGGCGTGTCAGATCACCTTCCCAAGGTTAATACAGCCCAGCTTGGCTGCTGGGCAGAGGCACACGCACTTGGTAAAGAGAGAGGGACCCACGTTCAAAGCCTCTGCTCACTGCAGCCCCACTAGTACTGTGTGGGCATGGGGAACAGTTGGCTCATCAGCATCCAAAGCTTTTTGGCTGCTCTCTCACAGGCTGCACCCCGGGGGGCTGCTGGGAGCTCTCCTGCAGGTGCTGGGTGTCCCGAGCTGCGAGGCTCAGCAGTGCTCTGCAGCACAGGGCTGGGTGGCAGGGCTGGCAGAGACCCTGGAGCCCCACAGCACCTGCAGTCACCCAGCACTGGCGTGGCAGAGACTGGCCCCAGCCCTTTACAGCTTGTTTCCAGGGGAAGGCCAGCAAACAGCAGCTGGGGAGCTCACGTACACCTGCAGCATCCATCCATCTGCGAGGGAGTTGCATGCAGGAGCTGTGAGATTACTCAGCAGACCTGGCAATGTAACAATGGTGGCAGGCTTGTAAACCTCTTTTCTCGCTCCAGCAAACCTTTATTCTTGCTCCAGTCACTAGAGAGGATAAACAACGTTTGGTTAAGGTGTTTACACACACAGTATAAGCAGCAGACACGGTGCATGAGCAAAACTCTGCTGTAATGTAAGAATGACTGTATGTGTCTGCCTAATGATGGCTTGTAGGTAAGTAGAGAGAGACTAAAAGAAACCAGGCAACCATAAACTGATCTTTCTTCTCAAGACCCTGCCTCACTTTTGGCTATTTGCAAAGCAGGAGCTCTCAGAAGCTGTGCCTGGACTGCCAGGTTTGATAGACAATGATGGTTTCCTTGCTTCTCATCACTCCCAGGACTTGTTTATGCCTGTGATGAGGAGTTTAATTAGGCACTGCAAGAAAAAGCACTTCTGTAGCATTGGACTCCACACCTTAGATTGCTGTGAGATGTTTTTGCAAAGATACCTCATGAGGTGTAATCAAAGACTTCAAATTTCAGCCATATAATCTCTTCTGAAACTCATAAAATTAAATGACAGTTCACTGAGAGAGATGAGAAATAAAAAAGAGGAATCAAGAGAAAATGTCTGTGTCTATGTGAACCTGAGGAGGATGCAATTAGGCACTGATAGGACATAAGGAATTGTCCCTGGCTTTTAAATGTGAGTGGAACAGGACCACTTTGCTGCTGATCCAAATTTACCTTGTGCATCCCAAAAGCAAATAGATTTAAATATCATATAGACTAGTTCCCTAACTTGGAATAACAACCATGTGAATCTGCACCTCTGCTGTGCACAAAACCTTGTGTAGACTGACAGCAACATCAGGCTGTTGCATTTGAAAGGTGAAAAGTTTACAAGTGCAGATGAGGGTGAGCAGCAAAGCTGGTCCTGGTGAGAGGCAGGAGGGGAAATAACCATGTCTAGCAGTGCTCCTGATTAACAGCTGTCCCCAGGCTGGAATACTGAGCA